>NC_056743.1:1276863876-1277028876 GCF_019279795.1 Protopterus annectens
GTTTCTTTACAAATGCCAGATGTTTTAGTAGTATGTCCTGGCTTTCTGCCTGAATTAGACAATCGTCCAGGTATGGGTAAATTTGAATATTTCTTTGCCTGCAAAATGCAATGACTGGAGCTAGACACTTATTGAATACTCTGGGCGCAGTAGATATGCCAAAGGGAAGTGCAGAGAACTAATAGTGCATGGAGCCTGCTCTGAAGCATAGGTATTTCCTGCAAAATTCCCTTACTGGAATGTGCAGGTAAGCTTCCTTTAAGTCTACGGTTGCCAACCAGGCATCTTTGCCTAGCATGGGAAGCAGCTATTGAAGTGTTATCATTTTGAATTTTGGAATTACCAAAGAGGTGTTTAGAATAGAGAGGTCCAGGATAGGATGCCATGATATGTCTTTTCTGGGTACCAGGAAAAGTCTTTAGTAAAAACCTTGCCCCTTTTCTTCTGCTGGGACAGGCTGAATAGCCCTGATACTTAGAAGAGAGAACCTGCTGTTGAGCCTCTGCCCACTGATTTGGGGGTAGGTCTGGCCAACCGTTTGGGGATGGTAGGGTGTGGAAGTGGAATCTGTATCCTTAAAAAACTATATTTAAAACCCATGTGTCCTGGGTAATGAGTTCCCAAGTTTTTTGCATGCAGGGTGATCTTTCCCCCTAAGGGAGCAGGCAGTTGAGCAGGGCTTTGAAGGTTTAAGGTTAAGTCATTGTGATATTTTTTCATAGGGGGTGTCTTACTACTTACAGCTTTGGAAGTGGGAGCCCCCCACTGCTTAGGCCTGCTAGTACCTTGAGACTGTAGCCTAGGTGGCCTGTTGTTCCTGGGTTTGGGTTTGGACTGAGACGGCCTGGAAGAGACAGGAAAGGACCAATTCTTGGAAGGCCAATGCCTGCTAAATCTAGGAGGCTGTACTTACAGGAAATCTGTAACAGTTTGCATAAGTTTACCTTTTTCCTCCATCTTTTTAAGGACTTCTTCTGCTTTGTTGCCAAACAGGTGGTCTTGGTTTAGGGGAGCATCCAGTAATTTAGCTTTAACATGACCTGGCAAAATTTGCTCCTTAAGCTAAGCATGCCTTCTAAGTACACACCCAGTGACAGCAGCCCTGCAAAATGCTTCTAAAGAATCAAAACCACATTGCAAGGTATGTTTACCAACTTGTTCAGCCAAATGCATTAAATACTGTAATTCTTTATTTTCAGCACAGTCAGGAATCAACATCATTTTCTGTTTAAGTAGTCCCATAATATGCTGCTGCTACTTTAACATATGAACCTGGCAGTTTAAGGCCCTAATGGCCAAAGTAGCATCTGTCCAAGGCCCTGGAATCTCTATCAGAGGGGGTAGGGTTTTTGGCAGTAGTAACCTTAATGCCTTTAGGTCCTTGTGAAATGGTCTCTGGGTCCCCAGTAGGATCCTTGAAGAGGAACTTGTGAGAGTCTAGTACTCTGTAATACCTGTCAGGCTTCTTGGGAGCTGGAGGTAAAGTGTCTGGGGGCAGGCTAGATTCCCAGAAGGCATTATCTACAATGTCCTGGACAGGAGGGATAGCTAAAGGCCTGTGTTGAGGGAGGAGTAAGAATTCCCTAAGCCTCTTTTTTGGAGTCAAAGTAATCCTGGCTTTCCCGACAGAAATGCTCCCTAAGAGTGTGCAAGGTTTTACCAAAAGAAAAATTTTCTGGTGGGGAAAACAGAGGGAATGGAATCCCCTGCCTAAGAATCCTCATAGATAGATAAGGGCAAATCCTGGTAATCAGAAGAAACAGAAATTTCAGATTCCTGATCAGAAGAATCAGAAGGAAAATCAGTTCTAGGTCTCAGACTGTGAAGCCTGGCTTCCCCTAATTAAAGTGAGAAGGTCTTCAGCCATTCTTATCATTTGTTTTTTAGGCATATGGGCCTGACCATGCGGTTTGGACGTCGGCTTTCAAGGCGTGGGTCGAGTTTTAGGCCTTGAAGAAGAAGATGGCTTTGGTTTGAAATGCAAGTCAGTAAGCCTGAATACACCCTCAGAAGCCAGTGCCTGCACAGCGGCTTCAGACCTATCCAAGGTAGAGACATCCGCAGGTTCTATAGCAGAAGCATCGTGTGACATACCTGACTCCGAACGGGTCTCAGTAGAGGCCTCCGAATCTAAAGTAGCGGTTATCAGGGGCTGCAAAAGAACATCACTAAGTACCGGCAAACTGGCAACTAGCTTAATGGAAGTGTCGTTGGTAGCTTTGGACCTATGCGGTCCGTCTCTGACTTTATCTTTATGTTTTTTCGGAATGTTGGTAGTCGGATGGCTTACCGAAGCCACTTCTGGATAGTTAAAATGAGTACCAAAATAATTTGTTGCAAAAAGAAACCGACGACGAATAGTTCGGGGGTTGAATAAGGCACAAAACCGACAGCGAGGGCCGTCTTGGTCTGGGCCTAAGCAAGGAATGCAGTACGAATGAAAATCTTTATGAGGTATTTGCTTTCCACAGGTAATACAATTGTTAACTTTTACTGACATCGGCTAAGAACAAGAAAAAGGATCCCAACGGGGTACTTAACTTTTTTGAAGACTTTGGTTCTGAAACTCGAAAACGAAAATTTCAGGAGTCGGCCAACAGGCACTTGCGAACTGCTTCTGCTGCGGGCACCGCGCAGCAAGAAAGACTGGTGTAATGGTGTCTGCTGCATGTTTGATACCCCTGACGACCTGATGTCATGGAAGAAGAGACAGCATCCGATGCAGGAATCCAAGACCGATATTCAGGCTGGCTGAGGGCTATCTGCACTGCAGGCAGATAACCCAAACGCAATGACTGCAACAGTGAAACACGAAGAACATTATAGATCATATACAATGAATGCAATAAAAATCAACAGAACACCCATGGAAAGTGGTTGGAAAAAAATCGAAGTTATTTGACTGGGGCACATTTTCTATGTAAAGCTGTGACTGGCCAAAGTAATCAAAGAGGTTTTTTTTTTTTAGGCTTTTTTAAGCTCTATTGTATTGTGCACTACTGGATGCCAATCCGAGTCTGCCCACTGATAGGACATTTTAGTGATTGGAGGGTTAAGCTCATAATGTGATTTGACTGGCTGTAGGAAAGTATTTCTATTGCTACAAGCGTACAGGTAATATGGATCTGATGAAGGCTTGAGAAGCCCAAAGCGCTCATCATTGCTGGGAGCTTTGTGTATTTTTTGTACTAAGTTTTGTTTTTATTGTCTTCATTTTTATTAAAAGAGTGATTTTAATCACTGAAGAGTATGACTGGTTTGGGGTGGTGCACCCAGAAGTTTCCTTCTTCATTTTTCTGTTTTGGGGCATCTTTAGCAGTTGGAGTTGATTTTGGTTTTCACAATTTTGATACAATACTCCCCTCATTCCAGACAAGCTCACTAAATTAGGTATAAACCCTTTTTTTATCACCTGCTGGATAGCCAAATGGCTCACTGACTGGAAGACCCCGGATGTCAAAATAGGTGAAGCTGTTACCACCACCAAGAGGCCAGTCACTAGCAGAGCCTCCCAGGGTTCGGTACTAAGCCCAGTCCATTTTGGCATCTATTTCTCTGAAGTGGAAGCAAATACTGAATGTTTATGGCTGACTAAGTTTGCAGAGGATTGAATGCTGGTGTTTATCAACTCCCCTGAAGACTAGCATTCTTTGAGAAGGCCTACCTCTGACTAACAAATGGTGCCAAAACTATGGTCTTAAACTCAACACTAAGAGATGCCTAACTATACCCTTTGGGAAATCAAACATCCTGGCTAATTACCATGTTGATAAAATGCCCCTAAGAGTCAACCCAGTGGTCAGGGATCTGGGTATACATGTAGATCAGTAGTTTTAGCTTTAACCATTATGTAGTCACAGTGGTGAGGAAATGCTTTTATGTTGCTTAACTTCTAAGTAAGGGCATGGCATCTAGGTCCAAAGAGATCATTATGAAACTGTTCTCTGCCCTTATCATAGGATCACTGGAAATTACTAGGCTAATGGCCCTAGGGCCCTTACAAGCCTAGCCAAGTTCTACCTTACTTCCACAATCAGCACCTATTGCCCCTGTCCAAGAGGGACACAGGTGGAACCCCCATAGTGAATTTATGGTTATCCATCCAATTGTCCAGATTGTGTTTGAAGAGTGACAATGAGGTGCTTTGTTTGACAAAGTGGGAGTCTGTTCCAAAGGCGTGGTAACCTCTGGGAGACAAATCTGCCCCTCCAGCAAGTTCTATTAATGTCACACATGGGGTTAAGGTCTTTAGAGAGAGTAACCTGTGTACCACCTGACTTATGGAGATGCAGCATTTCCAATAAACCAGGGTTAGAGATTGCCTTGTATGGAAGGCAGAGATGGCCTCTGAGTAGTCTGTATGAAAAAGAATAAAGTGACAGTGATTTCAGACAATCCACAGAGGTCAGATGCTGAAGACCTAGAATTTTTCTTGTGAGGAAAGTACAGTTGTGTACACTTACCATAAATGTAGACATTCGAGTGTATTCACTGTTGCAGTCATTACATTTGGGTAATCTGCTGGCAGGTTGCCCTCAGTCGGCCTGATTAACAATGTCTTGGGTCCTGCATCAGTTGCTGTCCCTTTTTCCATGACGTCAGGGGTATAAAACATGCAGCCAACGCCATTACATCAGTTTTTCTTGCCCCAGATGTCAGGTACCCCCCAAACGGGGAGCCAAATATATATAAGTAATTAAAAACACAAAAATATACCTCCAAACAAAAGCAAATACACCAAAAAGGCTTTTAAGCATAGTAAAGGAAAGTAGAGGTATAGTAAGAGAAAAACAGGGGGGCTGGAGGGAGGGTATAACCAGGACTGCAACAGTGAATACACTCGAACATCTACATTTATGGTAAGTGTACACAACTGTACTATGTTCTTCGTGTTTCACTGTTGCAGTCATTAAATTTGGGTAGATTCCCAAAGCTATGGTTGGGAGGATGGAGTTTATACAGCATTAGGGCCAGCTATAAGGCCCTGCAAAACAGCACTGGCAAAGCCAGCTCTGGATTTAGAGAAAACTAGTAAGTGATAATGCTTGGTGAAAGTATGAACTGATCTCCAGGGTAGCAGGTTTGAGAATATCCCTAGTAGGAACACCTCTGAGAAAGGCTGTAGAAGTAGATGCAGCCCTGGTGGAATGAGATCTGATCCCCTGGGGGATAGGTTTTCCATGGTACTTATAGCAGAAATGAATACAATGGCTTATCCATTTAGAAATTTTGTTTTGAAACAGCCTTCCCCTCTGCCCCTGCAGCAAATGCTACCAGCAGTTGTTCAGATTTTCTTCAAGATTTAGTCCTGTCCAAGTAGAATCTAAGTTGTCTGTGTACAGCCAATGAATGCAGAATCCGCTCCCCCTTGCTCTGTGGATTGGGAAAGAAAGTTGGCAAATGAATGGACTGATTAAGAGCCACACTGGATATCACCTTGGGCATGAAGGATGGATTTGTCCTGAGTGACACCCTGTCCGCATGAAAGGTGATGAAAGGCTCCACTGCCATAAGGGCCTGTAATTCAGATATCCTTCTAGCTGAAGTGATTGCTAAAAGGAAGGTGGTTTTCCAGGAAAGAAATTTTAAGTCTGCAGTAGCAGCTGGCTCGAAAGGAGATACAGTGAGTTTCTCCAATACAAAGTTAAGATCCCAGGCGGTGGTTGGAGCTCTCCTGGGTGGTCTCAAGTTTTTGGCCCCTCTGAAATACTGCTTTAGCAGAGGATGAGAGATGAGGGGGGGGGGGTTCTGTGTTGTAATGAGCTGAAATGGCTGAGGCATTGATTTTTATGGAAGAAAAAGACAGGCCCTTGTGAAGCATCTCAGTTAAGTATTGCAAAATCTGAGGTAAATTGGGGGCTGCTGTGCTCATCCCTTGAGATTGACTCCAAGCACAGAATATTTTCCATTTGTCAGCATAACATTTTCTAGTACTAGGTCTTCTTGCCTCCAAAAATGACATCCATCACAGGTTTGCTGTGGGGTGCTAAGGGGGGATTTAAATGATTAGCCAAGTTGCAAGATTCAATGTTTGGAGCTGAGGGTGCAGAATTTGGTTCTCCTGCTGAGACATTAAGGAAGGTGTCTGAGGCAGGTGCCATGGAGAAATTTGTGACACACTGTGCAGGAGTGGGTACCAGTGTTGGCGAGGCCAGTCTGGAGCAATCAAAATCATGTTTGGTTTGTCCTGTTTGACTTTTAGTAGACTTTGGAGAGCAGAGGCAGAGGGGGAAAGGCATAGACTGATAGTTTTTTCCAGCTGATGGACAGAGCATCCACTTTCCAGGCTTTTTTGTGCGGTGGTGGTGTGCAAAATTTGTCCTACTGGTAAGTTTTGGGGTGAGGCAAAAAGATCTATGTCTGGGCTCCCCCATTTGCATGTCAACATGTTGAAAATCCATGTTCCAGTTTCCATTTGTATGGGTCCATGAGATTTCTGCTTAGTTTGTCTGCCAGAATATTCAGCTTTCCTGGCAGGAATTCAACTTGTAGTTGTACTTGGTAGCTCAAGGCTGTGTTCCACAATGCCATGGCTAGTCTGCAGAGGGGGTAGGAATGTGTACCCCCCCCCCCTGCTTGTTTATGTACCACATAACCGTGGTGTTGTCCGTCTTTACCATTAGTTGTCCTGGTTGAAGGTAGTCCTTGAAGGATGTCAGTGCATACTGTACAGCTAGCATTTATTTTTGATTGATATGCATTTGATTTGGGCTCCATTTGCCCTGAATGCATTTCCCTGCCAGATGAGCCCCCCATGCATAGTCTGATGTGTCTGAAGTTAGGGTATGGGTGACAGAGGGTGGGTAAATGGCAGTCCCTTGTTTTGGTGGCAGAATCTTCCTGGATTATCAGGCTAGGGGCTTTATTTAGACCTGGCCTTAATGAATTAAGCTAGATTTTGCCTTGGTTGTTCTGTTTAATAAATTCATTCATTTCAGGTGTATTCCTTTAAACATACATATATAAAAGCAGACACTAGGGTGTGCTCTAATGGAATATTTTGTTGCAGTGAGGAAGGCTTGAATTTTCAGCCGAAAGCGGTTTGCTATTCTACATGGAGTTTGCCACAATAAAGCCTTTTTTCAATTTTACCTTTTCTTTGTGCTGGATTACTTTTTGATAGTACAGGCCTCTGCCCACCATAGGAACTCTAGGCGCAGGCAAAGTATGATAGGAATCATTGTTTCCAGGCTGTGACAAGGCTGACTCCATAAACTTTTTAAGTACCACTGGACTTTCCTCATAAGCAGTCTTGCACATGGAATTAGAAGAATGCAGGAGGCCATGAACCCCAAGGCTTGCAGTATTTGCCTTGCAGACAGCAGGGTTTTTGTGGCCACCTGTTTGAAGCAAGTCACCAAATGAATTTGCTTTTCTGGCGTAAGGAGAGCCATCTGGGCACTTGTATTCAAGCTTGCACCCAGGAATGTAATTTTTTTGAGAGGGTACCAGTTGTGATTTCTTTTCGTTTATGGTGTACCCTAGACAAGTTGGAACCCTTTTTACAAACGCCAGATGTTTTAGAAGAATGGCCTGGTTTTCTGCCTGAATTAGACAATTGTCCAGGTATGGATATATTTGAATATTTCTTTGCCTGCAAAATGCAATTACTGGAGCCAGGCACTTTGTGAATACCCTGGGCGCAGTAGACAAGCCAAAGGGCAGTGCAGAGAACTGATAATGCAAGTAGCCTGCTTTGAAGCGTAGGTATCTTCTGCAAGATTCCCTGATTAGGATATGCAGGTAAGCCTCTTTTAAATCTAGAGTTGCCAACCAGGCATCCTTGCCTAGCATAAGAAGTAACTGGTGAACAGTCAGCATCCTGAATTTTGGAATGTCCAGAAAGGTGTTTAGAGTAGACAGGTCCTGAATTGGACGCCATGATTTGCCTTTTCTGGGTACCAGGAAAAGTCTGGAATAGAAAACCTTGTCCCTTTTCCTCTTCTGGTACTAGATGAATAGCCCCCATGTTTAGGAGGGAAAGTACTTGTTTCTGAGCCTCTCCCCACTGATTTGGGGGCAGGTCTGGCCACCCGTTTGGAGTAGGAAGCATGTGGAAATGACATCTGTATCCCTGCGACACTATATTTAAAACCCATTTGTCCTGGGTTATAAGTTGCCAGTTTTTTGCATGAAGAGACAGTTTTCCCCCCAAAGGGGCGGCTAAGAGGTAAGTGCTTGGTAATTTTAAAGGAAAGTCACTGAGACTGTTTACCATAGGGTGGAGTCTTGTTATTTCCAGATTTGGAAGTGGAAGCACCCCATTGCTTAGTTCTGAAAGTCCCTCGGGACTGAAACCTGGTGTTTTTGGAATGTCTGGGTTTGGCTTGAGTGGCTCTGGAAGGAGCTGGAAAGGACCAGTTCTTAGTAGGCCAGTGCCTACTAAATCTAGAAGGTTGTACTTATAAGAAATATTTCACAGTTTGCATAGGTTTAGCTTTATCTTCCATCTTGTTTAGCTTTATCTTCCATCTTTTTTAGAACTTCTTCAGCCTTATTGCCAAACAGATGGTCCTGCTGCAAAGGAGCATCCAACAGTTTTGCTTTAACATGATCAGGCAGAGATTGCTCCTTAAGCCAAGCATGCCCTCTAAACACAGACCCAGTAGAAGCATCCCTGCAAGAGGACTCTAAAGAATCAAAACCACATTACAAAGTATGTTTTCCAACGTGTTCAGCTGAATGCAATAAATCCTGTAAATCTTTATTTTCCACACAGTCAGAATTCATCATTTCCTGTTTAAGCAGTCCCATGATATGCTGTTGATATTTTAGTATATGGAATTGACAGTTTAAAGCCCTGATTGCCAAGGTTGCAGAAGTATAAACCTTTTTACCCCACGTATCCAGCGCCCTGGAGTCTCTTTCAGAAGGGGTAGGATTTTTAGCGGGAGAAGCCTTAATGCCCTTGGGCCCCTGAGAAATGGTTTCAGGGTCCACAACAGGATTTTTGAAAAGGAATTTGTGGGACTCAGGAACCCTGTAATAATTATCTGGTTAACTAGAGGCCGGAGGCAAGGAATCAGGGGCCATACTGGATTCCGAAAACACATCAACAATGTCTAGTACAGGAGGTATAGCCAAAGACCTATGTTGAGGAAGAAGGAAATCCCCAAGCCTCTTTTTGAATTCAAAGAAATCCTGACTTTCCCAGTGGAAATGCTCCCTTAACGTATGCAGTTTCCCCAAAAGAAAAATCCTCAAGGGGAGAAGCAGAGGAAATGGAATCCTCTGCATCAGAGTCCTCATAAGTAAGTATGGATAAATCCAGGTCATTAGAACAGTCAGAAGAAACATAGTCCTATTCAGAAGATTCATAGTCAAGTTCAGCCCTAGGCCTCTTAGAATGGGGGGGGGGAGTTGACTACCCCTGATTAGAGTAATTAAATCTTCAGCCATTTTGATCATTTGTTTTTTAGACATAGGGGCCTGAACATATGGCCTGGGCGTCAGTTTTTTAGACATAGATCGAGATTTAGGCCTTAGTATTGAAGGTGGAGTCGGTTTAATATGCAAGTCTATAGGCCTGAATACACCCTCAGAAGCCAGTGCCTGCACAGCGGCTCCAGACCCATCCAAATTAGAGACATCCGCAGGTTCCATAAATGAAGCATCTCGCGGCATACCAGACTTCAAATGGGTCTCAGTAGAGGCCTGCGAATCAGAAGTAGCGGGTATCAGGGGCTGCGAAAAGTGCCTCATTGAGTACCGGCGAACTGGCAACTGGCTTAGGAGAAGCATCGTCGGCTGTTTTTGACCTCAACAGCCTGTCTCGGTCTTTTTCTTTGCGTTTTTTCAGTATTCCAGTAGTAGGATGGCTAACAGACGTCATTTCTGGATAATTAAACAGAGAACCGAAATATTTAGAAGCAAAAATGTACCGACGACGGATAGTGCGCTGATTAAATAAAGCACAAAACTGACAGCAAGGTACATTGTGGTCAGAGCCTAGGCAGGGAATGCAGTACAAATGAAAATCCTTATGAGGTATTTGCTTACCACAAGTAATACAATTATTAACTTTTACTGACATCGGTAAGGAGCAAGAAAAAGTTTCCCCAACGGGGTACCTGGCTTTTAGTTGAAGACTTCGGTTCTGAAACTCAAAAACAAAAATTTCAGGAGTCGGCCGACCAGCACTTATGAAATGCTTCTGCTTCGGGCACCACGCGGCAAGAAAGACTGATGTAATGGCATCGGCTGCATGTTTTATACCCCTGACGACCTGACGTCATGGAAGAAGGGACAGCAACCGACGCAGGACCCAAGACTTTGTTAATCAGCCCGACTAAGGGCAACCTGCCAGCAGATTTCCCAAATGTAATGACTGCAACAGTGAAACACGAAGAACATCCTTTGTGGTCTCTTCAACTGCCGCAGGTGCTTGGAAAAGTAAACACCAAAAGTGGCATTGTACTCAATTATTGGCCTGATAAAGGAAGAGTACAGGGGAGGTTATAACTTTTTTTCTTTTGGAGGTAATGCCCACACTTGTGAGTGGAGATATGGGGGTCAAAGGGAAGGTTGCTGTCAACTTGTGTGCTTGGGTCTCTCACCATTAAGTGCGCACATAAGGTGTTGCTATGGCTGTGGTAGTTAGCAGGAACATCAACCTTACCAAAAGGGATGACAATATGTTTTTTTTTTTGCAATGAGTTTAAGGCCATGACTCTGGCACCAGTCATTTGTTTGTGTAAGACCCTCTTGTAGGATGCTGACATGATTTAGAGACTCCACTCTCATTTTGCAGTCATCAGAAAACTTCGTCACCCACAGACCTTTAATTTTTGCTCTTGTCCAGGGACTTGGTGACCGTCTCAAAGAAGTCCACCAGGATTAACAGGTATGATCTCCCTTTGACAAATCCAAACTGAGTAGGGTCAAGTGTTTGCAGATTACCTATGTTTGTTGATAAGGTCCACGATGACCTGCTTCATGGCCTTGCAGACAAGGCTAGTCAGGCTAATAGGTCCATAGCTCCAGGGGGAATTGATAGCACCACCTTTGTGCAAGGGAATAACTGTGGCTGCTTTCCATTCAGATCTGACAAAGCCAGTGCTTAGACTATGATTGGTCTCAATATCACAATACCAGTAGATTGCCAGGCAGCCAGTATTACTGCTGTACAGGTTAAAACAGCACTGTCCAAGGCCAAAAATGCAGCTTCTATGGGAACTGACAGTATCCCTGGCTGTGTTCTACATGAACTACAGAATGAACTGGCACCTCACCTGTGTGCCCTATTTAATTCACAGCCTCACTTCAGGCTTTGTCCCTACCGAATGGCACACTGCTACAGTTATCGCTCTCCACAAAGGAGGAGCGACTACAGACCCCTGGAACTATCGCCCCATTAGCCTGACGAGTCTTATATGCAAAGCTATGGAATGCATCATCATGGACCTAATAAACAAGGATACAGGGAATCTCCAAACTCTGGATCCCACACAGTTTGGTTTTGTGAAGGTCAGATCATGCCTGCTCAACTTGACTTCTTTGAGTCAGTCACCAGAGGTGTGGAAGAAGGTAAGGTGGTTCATACAGCCTACCTTGATCTGACCAAAGCCTTTGATACTACTCCCCACTCGGGAATCATAGAAAAACTTACTATGCTAGGCATCAACCCCTATATCAGGTGGGGTGCAAACTGGCTCACAGATAGAACCCACAGTGTGAAAGTAGATAACTTCAAGTCAGACTGCCGACCAGTCACTAGTGGAGCCACACAGGGTTCGGTCCTCGGTCCTCTCCTGTTTGGTATCTACGTCTCTGAAGTCCAGGCCAATACGATGGGACTGTGGCTGACCAAGTTCATAGATGATTGCAAGTTGGGAGCTATTATTAACTCCCCAAGTGATGCTAACATCCTACAGAAAGGCCTGGTGTCAGAACCATGGTCTTAATCTCAATACCAAAAAATGTGTCTTCATCCCTTTGGGAAAAACCCATTTCCTTTGAATTACCACACTGATTGTAGTCCACTGAACACAGAAGGCGTTATAAGAGATCTGGGAACACAGGTTGACAGCAACCTCTCTTTTGGCCACCGCATTGCCACTGTGGTCAGAAAGTCCATCTATGTGGCACATCTCATTACTAAGGGTTTTGCATCCAGGAAAAAAAGAGGTCATTGTCTCTCTCTACACATCCCTCATTATTCCAACCATCGAGTAAGTACCTCACAAAGAGGATCTTAGGCCTTAAACACTTGTCCTATATGGACAGACTCAAAAAAAACTCCAACTATTCTCTGTCTCATATCGCCTACTTAAGAGGTGATCTATGCTTGACTTACAAAGCCATGTCTGACCCAGCTCTGTTAGAAATGCTACATCTAAAGAAATCCCAATCCCTCCGCACCACATGCTCCAGAGACCTCAACCTCACTACCACAATCAACAGAACATGCTGGAGGGACAGATTCATAACCCAGAGACTGCCCATTATATGGAATAGATTTCCCATACATGTCAAGCAGAGCACCTCACTGGCCCTCTTCAAGAGAAATCCTGATAAGTGGATGGGAAATAGAAAATTCACCCCAAGTATCACTCCAGTGGCTCTACTTGACAGAGGCTCTAGGAACTAAGATTGGGTGGCACGATGCCAGAGTAATCCTATGAGCTAGGCTTGTAAAGGCTCTAGGGCCATTAGCCCAGTACACACCAATGAAACTAAAAGAGTATCCAATGGTGTTGTTAAATCTTGTTTGAACCTATGTAGGACACAGCCTGGGATGTTATCAGGTCCTATAGATACTGTGTTCCTGGCCTTAGAGAGGGTGTTAATGATCTGCTCTTTAGAGATATAAGGTAGGGGATAGGTGTTAGGAATGTCATGGGGTAGATGTGGCAGTGACAGGGGAGTGAAGTTTTCACAGAACCTGCCAGCCAACAAGTTAGCTACTTCCACAGGCTCAGTACATGTGGCTTCATTAATTACCAGTTCAGCATAAATCTGGGCCTTTCCTTTTAGGTTACTGATGTAAATAAAGAATGCCTTATGGTCATCTTTAGTTGAGGAAACTGATTTGGATTTGCTTTGGAGGACTTCACAGCAAGTCTTATTCGCTCGTTTAAGCTAATGAGGGAGTGTTTCCAGTTCAGGGCTCGCTCTCTCTTACACTTGGACAGCAATTTCTTCCTCTTAATGTAAAGCCTATGTAATTGCAGTTGTCCACCAGGGAGGTTTGTTCTTCTTTGAGGGGTTTGTTTTGGTCCTATCAGGTACGGCAGGTCAATGCAGTAATACAGGTGTTTGAATAAAGCACATTAGTGTAGAATTCGGCATAGTTGCCAGTTCCATCGAGGGGGGGCACATAAGCTATTTATACCATCCTATAATAGGTTATAATCTGCTTTGGAGAATTTTTTTTTTAGTTTAGTAGCTGCTGGGGGGGGGGGGGGGTCAGGTCAGATATCACCAGGTAAGACTTCACAGCAGGGTGCTACATAGGTCCCCCATACTGCCAAGCACAAAATCCAGGATGTTGGCACCCCTTGTGGGGTGTCAACCAGCTGTTCCAGGGCAATGGAGTTAAGTCGAAGAACTTTTGGGAAAGTGAGTTAAAGCCACACAAAACCATGGTGCTCGGATGCATCTTGATAAACTCGAGTAAATCCAAACAGGCAGAGTGGGTGTCCTGATTTCTTGGAGGGAGTCCTGTACGCTGGCAATGACTTGAATGAGTGTCCTACCAACAGTTAATTGCACCTGAAGTATCTCCTGGGAATTAAGCTGTTTGACCAATATGAAAGTGTATTTATCTTTAATGAAAATTGATACACCACCACCTTTAGTTTTCATGCCCTCAGTTTGTGGTCTGAATGGGTTGAAGGAGGTGCAACCTGATATGTCTAGGATGTTCTCCATGGGTTCATATTACGTTATCAAAAGATAATGTAATCCATTGCTCAGAACTTCGAAACGGCCGCATATAGTAACTTTTATTGTGGGGGGGGGGTGTGCCCCCCCCCCCCCGGTAAATACATATTCCAACTCAGAGATCGCACTACAGTGAGGAAAGGGCAAATATCCCAATCTTCACTGTACTGCAATCCCACAATGGGATCTTCGAAATGCGGCCGTTTCAAAGTTCTGAGCATTCAATTACATTATATTATAAACGTTCTTAACAGAGTTGCATCTCTCACATGTTGAGTTTGTGTGGAATAGGAGTCCAGGTTTGTCTGTGAACATGAGGCAGTTGCTACATTGCCTCAGGATGCCCATGTTGACCAAGCTGGCTGGGCAAACTGGAAAATTGTCCGGCCATAGTGTTAGGTAAATTTATATGGTCAGGAAAAGAGGTTGCAACAAGGAACGGCTAGTGGGTGAGAGGTGTGTTGGTACCTCTGAGGCTAGGCTTAGTGTTCCACCTGATAGTAGAGCAGTCCTGCAAAAAACTTCTGCAGGACCACAAGCCAAGTGCCAAGGGAAACGTTAACAAGCAAAATGTTTGCATCTAAACCACCAACGGTAACCACCAGTATGCAGCAGTGCACGATGGTGCACTGCACATAGACAAATGCAAATGCAGGCCTTGAACAAAACAAGAGAGAACCCCTTTAATTCAAAGTAGCCAATAAGGATGCTATCTCTGAGCACTACTCCAATCACCCTTGATAAGATGGGACCCAGACTGCAGTCCTCTCACAAGGGTGCAATAAGGGCCTTCACCCACAAGGATGGCTTGAATTTGATTCTCAGAAGTTACAAAACAGACCCATAAAGAGCAAACTTGAAACTGGACTATGCTACAGCTGAACTAATACAGTATGCAGTAAAATGTGGCAAAAACAGTTCAGCCAATTCAAGCAGACAGTAGAATACAAATACAAACTAAACATGCAATATAAGAGCAAAAACAGACACTTGCAGTTAACTGGAAGCAACAGATGCCTCAAATCATTCATTATCTCAGTGAAGACCTGTTTTTAGTGCTCAAGTGATACCAAACAGTCTAGATTCAGCAAGTCTGAATCTAGCCTATGCTATAAAATGCAGAAGTACTAGAAATTCAAAATGCATAAAATCACAGTCACAAGAGCATAAAACAGTTTAAAGCAGCAATTCACCAGCAGTTCCCAGCTTAGAAGGGTGTAGGCCATGCTGTCCCGCCACAAGAGTCTAGACCTTAAAACTACATAATATAAGACAACTGGCTTTAAAGTCCAGGTTCTTAAGCCAGAACCAACTTATCAGACCAGACAGAATATGCACCTGACCAAGCATATGCAGCAACTAGGACAACCTCAGAGGTTCCTTACAAAAGGAATATAATGCATAACAAACCTGTCTTACTCAAGAGTGCCTTAAAGCCCTTTCCATCTACTCGGTCTCCTATAAATTGCTGAGGGGTGAGCTATGACTGGCTTACAATGCAACCACAAACTCCACACTTATAAATCTCCTGCATATTCATTAATCAAACAGTACCAGAAATACAAGGTCTAAGGACCTGAATTTTGTCTGTGACTTAAAAAGAATATGCTGGAGAGTCAGATGTGTTCCAGAGACTGCCCTTCCAATGAAGCAGGCTTCCCCATCTATGTGAAGCTCAGTCTGTCTATTAACAATTTAAGCATGACCTAAACCAGTGGAAGTGGAACAGGAAATGTACACTGGGCCTGGCACCCTTGTCCCTTATGGACAGAGTTGGCTTATAAACGGCAGGCCCTCAATGTCCTATTTGGATATAGGACATCATTATTCTTTTGGGAAAAGTTGCCTAGGCTTAGAAAGCCCCACGGGGTTGTTAGCATAGTAACAATCTATGAATCTAAACAGGCAAAAGAAATTCAAGAGATGTGGCAAGTCCCCGCAGGCAGATATGATGGCATGCACAATGAGCATAGGATGCGCTGCATGACCACTCCCCTAAACTGCTCAGAGAAAGTATGTTAAATGTACAAAAGGTCTACTGACAGATCTCTCCCAAAGGTCTTACCCAAGAGCTCCAACAGCTACTCAGTTGCATCATGTACATCATGCATAAAAGTACAGTAAAACACTATACAGCTGCTTATTAAGAATAAATGCATAACAAAAAGAAGACCTTGCCCATGGTTAATAAATGGGGGGGGGGGTGAGCACACAAATCATACACAAAGACGGCCATGACTGAGCAAACTCAAAGCTGTTCATGGTGACTAATCTAGGACTAATCTACCAAAGGAGGTAGTCGTATGTCCGATGCAGAGAATCCGAGAAAGAAAACAAATTCAAATTATTACAAACACTATTGCACTATTACTAAAAAATAATCATAAAATATCTGACAACACAGAAAAAGAGGATAGCAGTTAAGGAAGATAGTGCCATGAAAGCCACACAGAGAAAGTGGATACTGCAGACGTTCTTCCTCTTTACTCCAAAAATGACATAGAAATTACTCTGTGCTACATTACCTTTTAAGAGTTATAGCTGAATGCCAGTCATTTTCAATCTCACCTTTGTTTCTAAAGAGCTGTGAATGCATTCAACAACTTTTTTGTGTGCAACACTGGATGCATGATGGCAGACCATCATCTACCCAGTATCGACAATGCCAGGAAGATGGAAGCGCTATAACCACCAGGATGAGCAAAAGCAAATAAATCATGGACTCAGCAGCTAAGTTTGCAAAGCAACTACCATAGAGATCCACTTACCTTTCCAAAGCTGCCCACCATCTCCTGCACTAGAGACCTCATGGGGGCAATGTAAATCATTTTAAACTCATCCACATTGATTGTACCATCCATGTTAATGTGTTTCCCAATCTCTCTTAGCATGCACATTAGAGCAACGTTGGTCTTTCCAGCACCCTAGAGAAAATCACAATAAAACCCACATAAGTGCACAGTCTACAGATATACATAACACCCAATTAACGGGTTTGGCAAAATATTTTGAAGTCCTAGTCAAGCAATCTCTGTAAAATGAATGCTTGCATGTAGTACTTACAGTTGGAGCACATAGCAGCAGGTTTTGGTCAGTTTCCAAGGCAGCTCTGAACAGCCTGCTCTGGATTCGGTTAAGAGATTTGAATCCATCAAATGCTGCTTGGGCATACTTCGGTAACTTCTCTATGGGAACCATTTGCTAAAACAAACAAAATGAGGTTCAAATAAATGATGACACAATTTATCTTCTTAGAATGATGCAAAAATCCTAGCAGCCTTCTCCGCAAAACAAAAACTTCAATGTCAATCCACAAGTCTTAATACTGATCACCTGTATCCACAACATGACTATATACTACTGGAATTCTTATTTTACATCTCTCCCAAACCTAACAACCTGGGGATTTCATTTAGCAGAACAATGGTAGAGGTTTACAGTTTTAGTCTCATCATTTACAAGCAGAATATCCCTAGCACAATTTTTCTACCATTATTTTACCGCCAAACAATTAAAATAGTATTCAAATATAGATTTCATTGATTTTTGATATCAAAATAGCACAGTTGTCTCTACTTACCTTAAATGTAGAGTTAAGAGTAGCTTCACTGTTGGGAGTAATAACTCCTTGGGTTTTCTTGCTGTGGAAGCCCTTGGCAAGCTCGAACAACAGGGACTTTTAATCTCCCTCCTCTTGGCACTGTGGAAACTCTCCCCTTGGACATCAGGGTAGACACATAGTCAGCCAGCACCACATTTTCAGGTCTCTCTTCCCCATCAGATTTGGAGACCCATTCCAAGCCCTAGACCAAGAGTACCAATCAACCCTACAGTCTCCAGCAGGCAATGTCTGGGTGTCCTCAAAAAGAGAAAACTATAAGGGGAGGGGAGCTACAAAAAGGGAAAAAAAGAGAACAGGAATGTCTACCCTAGTACATAGCTGAACTAACAACTAGACTTGTGGTAAGCAGACAACTGTACTATGTTCAAATTGTTTCACTGTTGTGGTAATAACTCCTTAACTCCACCAAACATACTCAAAACAACTCTCACTTTAACATCACACCAAAAGACAACACCACTATATACCCAACTGAACACACCAAATTGCTAGGAGTGGACATAGACAATAAACTAAAATTTGACATTCACATATCCATGACCATAAAAAAAGTCCACAAAAAACTAGGAGCATTATACAGAAATAAACAATTTCTCACCAAAGCAGCAAAGATTTCAATAGCAAATTCCCACCTTATCTCCACCCTACTTTATGCCTCTCCAGTATATACCAACCTAAGGCAATGTGATCTAAACAAGCTAGAGACCTGCTACAACAAAATCGCCAAATTCGCCACAGGGGCATCCTACCGTAGTCACCACTGTCTCTCACTTGCTGAACTGGGCTGGCTTGAACTCCCTCACCTCCTTCAGTGGTATCAACTCTCACTCGCCCACAAACTAGTAAACCATCCACTAAATGTCCCATCCCTCCAGAATCTACTCCAACCCTATCGCACCACCAGACCACTAAGATCCAGCAACAAAAATCACTTGCAGATCGCTAAAGCCAATAACTCTGCTGGTGAAGCACTATTCTCTTGCGCCATAGCCAAATTATGGAACTCGCTCCCACCCACAATTACCTCCGTACCATCATGCACCAACTTCAGAATTTTATTAAAAGCACACCTAAAAAACATGCTGGCTATGCCCTTGCAACTCCCACTCTAATATCATCCACCCCATCCAACTACTACCGTTCTTTCACATCCACTAACTACCTTGATGATAGCAAGTTCAGATGCTCATAAGCCTAGTACTTATTATACAGCAGGAACTTCTCATTGTTACATTTGTTAATGCCTGTTATGTACTTCACAGATAAAGATTCTAGTTGTCTACTGATGTACTATGTTCTTCATCTGTAAATATGTTGCAAGTCATTTCTATGTTAAATTGTTAATCACTATGTAATCCAATGTAACTACTGTGTTTATTTTACTGTGGAGCTTTTCTCCCCGGGCCTCCGCTGAAAATGGATCCACGTCCAGTCGGACACTCCCGGTCAACAAATTTAAATAAATAAATAAATAAATAAATAAATAAAGAGGCTGAAGACATGGGAAGATGGTGATTTGAAGCTTGGAGGAGGTAAGGATGGCCTAAAGATGCTCTGGAGGAAGAGGATGACAGGCTGTAGTATTAAGTAAAGGTGTGGACTGATGACCAGGTGTCTGCATCCAGTATTTCTCTGGTGGGCACTCCTCCAATGACAGCAGCCGTAGCAGCAGTAGCTCTGGTAGCGGGAGTTCAGCTGTGGAGGGGCAACTCATTATGAGAAAATGCAGCTAGAGATCCATTCAGAATTGGTCTGCCTGCTAACCTGTTCCCTACGTTATTAAGAGCAAAGGCCAGAAAAAAGTTGATCTGACTTCCCGAAATTTTTAGAAGATGAGGATGAAGAAACTTTCCCCTTCCTGAACCAACAGATCTGGTACAAGGGGAAGATGCCAAGGCTGAGCTTGGGAAAGGCTGCAAAGAAGGGGATACCAATGGTGCCTGGGCCATCTGGTGCTATAAGAATAGCCTTTGGTTTTTCTTCCCTTATCTTTAGCAGCACTGGGAAGAAGAGGCAGAGGAGGGAAGGCATAAATTGAGAGTTGTGTCCATGGGAAGGACAAAGTGTCCACTCTTCATGGTTTGCTGTGAAAGGAGAAAAAATCCACTTGAGAAGTGCTCCAATGCTGAGTGATGCGATGGAAAATGATCTTGTTCAGTTGCCACTCGTGAGGATCCAGAACATGTCTGCTCAACTGAATCGCCAAGGAGTTTAGCCTCCCTGGAAGATACTGGCCTATGAGATGTATGCCCATGGAAGCTGCTAAGGACCATAGTCTCATCCTGTGTCTGCACAAAGGGCAAGAGTGAGTCCCCCCCCCCACTTGCTGATGTATCACATGACTGTGGTATTGTCTGTCCTGATCAGAAGAGTCCCAGGGTAGAGTAGGTCCTTGAAAGCCAGCAAGATCTGCTGCACTGCCATCAGTTCTTTTAAGTTTATGTGCAGATGAATCTGTTGAGTGCTCCATGTCCCATGTACACCCCTGCCTTCCAGATGTGCCCCCCATGCATAATCTGAGGTGTCTGTGGTGAGAGTCTGGCTGGCAGGTGGTGGGCAGAAAGGCAGACCCTTGTTCTGAGAACAGGCTGCCGCCCACCAGAGAAACTCCAGTTGTAGACAAGGAATAAGGGGAAGAATCAAGTCTAAGTCTTGTGTGTGTTGACACCAAAGGTTCTTGACATACCATTGAAGTTTTCTCATATACAGCCTTGCATAAGGGAGCATCAGGATACATGAAGCCATGAACCCCAGTGCCTGCAGGAATTGCCTTGCAGAGAGCTGGGTCATGCTTGCCAAGTTCTTGAAATAAGCCGAAACATCTTGTTGTTTGTCTTGAGGGAGGAATACCATCTGGGTGGCTGTATTCAGACTTGCTCCCAGGAAAACACTCTCCCTTGTAGGAACCAACTTTGACTTCTTTTCAATGAGTGTAACCCAAGGAAGTGAGAATGTTCTTCACGAAGTTCAAATCCTTTAACTGTTCTGGGGAGTTTGCTTGAATGAGACAGTCAGCCAGGTAAGGATAAATTTGAATGTTTCTCGGCCTGCAAAAAGCAATGGCTGCCACCAGGCACTTTGTGAAACTCTGGGAGCAGATAAGCCAAAGGGCAGCGCAGAGAATTGGAAGTGTTGCTCCCCAGCCCTGAAATGAAGAAACTGCCTGCAACTTTCCCTTACTGGGATGTGCAGATAAGCCTCCTTGAGATCCAAAGTTACCAGCCATGACTCCTTGTCCAGCATTGGCAGTAACTGTTGGCATCTTGAATTTGGGAATCACCAGAAAAGTGTTTAGAACAGACAGATGCAGAATAGGGTGCCAGGTGGCCCCCTTTTTGGGTACCAGAAAAAGTCTTGAATAAAAACCTAGGCCTGCCTGATTTGCAGGAACTGGCTCTATAGCACCCACAGTCAGTAGAAAAGAAATTTGATCGTCTACCTCTGCCCTGAGAGTTCTGGGTATGTCTGAGTACTCTTGCAGAACAGGGAAGGCATGAAAATAAAACTTGTAACCTTGGTTTACTATGTTGACTACCCATTTGTCATCTGTGATGGTAGACCATACCTCTGCAAACCTTGCTAACCTTCCCCCCAAAGGAAACCCTGGGCCCGCAGAGGTAGGCACAAGAAGGCCGGAGTCATTGAGAATGCTTGCTTTGGGAAGCTGGCTTAGAACTTCCTAATTTAGCAGATTAAGGATGCCATTTTTCAGCCCTTTGAGGGGCAGAAGCCTGCCCTCTGGAAGATCTAAAACCCCTAGGCCTAGAGCGACCCTGCTTGCCAGGATTAGGGCAAGACCAATGCTTGGAAAGATAATGCCTACTAAACTGAGTAGGCTGAACCTGAAGGAAATCTTTTACAGCTTACATAGATTTCGCCTTATCCTCCAACTTTTTCAGTACCTCCTCAGCCTGGTTACCAAAAAGGTTGTCTTTGTGCAAAGGAACATTCAGCAATTTAGATTTTACAGGTTCAGAAAGAGGCTGCTCCCTAAGCCAAGCATGCCTTCTAATAAAGGAACCAGTGGCTGCTGCTCTGCAGGAAGCCTCCAAGGTGTCAAAACCACAATGAAGTGAATGCTTATTAACCAGAGTGGCAGAATTTAGTAAATCTTGTAAGGCTTTGTTCTCCGACATGGAAGGAATATCCCCAAGCTTAGCCTTAATAGTCTCCAAAGTATGCTGCTGATACTTAAGCATGTGAAAAAGACAATTCACAGATCTAATGGCAAAAGCTGCAGAAGTATAGACCTTTTTACCCCACCTGTCCAAGGCCCTAGACTCATTATCCGAAGGTACAGGGTTTCTAGCAATAGTAGCCTTAACACCCTTGGGACCTTGAGAAATAATCTCAGGATCAGCAGTAGGATTTTTAAAAAGAAATTGATGAGAATCAGAAACCCTACAAATACCTATCAGGTTTTCTTGGAGCAGGAGGAACAGAATTAGGAGTTAAACAATTTTCTAAGAAAACATCATCCACAACTTCCAAAACAGGAGGTATAGCCAGAGGTTTATGCTGTGGCAAATCCAAAAAGTCCCGGATCCTCTTCTTAGACGGAGGAAAATCCTGACTCAACCATTTAAAGTGCTCCCTAAGAGTATTCGAAGTATCCCCAAATGAAAAATCTTCTGGAGGGAAGGCAGAAGGGATAGAGTCCCTCATCATCAGAATCCTCAAAGCCAGAAAAAAAGTTGACAATTTCCTTCCTCACCAGCAAAAACACTGGAAACCCCAGAATCTGATTCAAACAAAACATCAGGAGACAATGCCCTAGCTCTCTTAGAAGGGGGGGGGGGGGAATGAGAGCCCTTAAGGGAAAGAAGATCACCAGCCATCTTTACCAACTGGGACTGAGGCACAGGGGGGGGGGGGGGGGCAACGCCCGCTTGTGAGTAGATTTGCAACTGAAAAGTTTGCTAGTAATCTGGAGGGACTCAGGAGACCTAACAACTGCAGAAGTCTGAGCTAAGGTAGTCGGTCTGGCTATGGTCTCATGTCAAAGAGAAGAGGCGTCAGAAGCCGGTGCCTGCATAGCGGCTCCAGACCCATCTGAGGTGGCGACAGGCGGAGGGTCTGAAGACAAAATAGCAGCCTGCGGCATGGAGGACTCCCTAAAAGTCTCGGCAGAGGACTGCAGCTGAAAATCTGCGGGCTGTATGGGCTGTAAAAGCGCCTCACTAGCTACTGCTGGGCCAATGACCAATTTCACCGGTGTGTCGTCAGCAGCTTTAATCCTAGGCCTGTCGCGGTCCTTGTCCCTGCGTTTCCTAGGTATATCCGAAGTCGGGAGACCAGAAGACGACATACTGATGAACTTAGGCCAAACTCCGAAATGCTTACATAAAATCTTAGCTCTACGGTGTATGGTACGCGGGTTGAAGGAAGCACAGAGATCACAGTTAGGGATGTCGTGCTCAAGGTCCAAACAAGTTATACAGTAGGAATGAAAATCACAGTGCAGAATCGGTTTTCCACAGGCAAGACATTTATTGACTTTATCTGACATTTGTTATAGGTTCATAGGTAGATACTGGACTATCTGCCCTAGGGCATTTATAAGCCTAGCCAGAGTGTATTTGGCTTCCGCCTTCCTATTAGATTAGCTACTGTGCCTCTGTAAAGTAGGTCACAGAAGGTACCCTTTAAGATTAGTTTACTGTGCCTCTGTATAGCAGGGACACAGAAGAGATCCCAGGGGTGAATTTGTGATTTCCCATTCACGCGTCCAGATTTCGCTTGAAGAGGGTCAGCGAGGGGCTATGTCTAACATGAATTGGGATTCTATTCCAGAGTGAGGGGAGCCTCTGGGAAATGAATCTGTCCCTCCAGCATGTCCTATTTATTTTTGTGCTGAGGTTTAAGTTCCTGGAGCGTGTAGTTCTAAGGGACTTGGATTTTTTGAGGTGGAGCATGTCCATTAATTCTGGGTTTGACATGGCTTTGTACGTCAGGCATAGATTGCCTCTGAGTAGGCGGTAAGCAACTGAGTAGAGCTGGAGTTTCTTTAATCGAGCTGCATAGGACATCTGTTTGTAGCCCATGATCCTCTTGGTAAGGTACTTTTGGGGTCTCTCCAGTTGCTGCAGGTGTCGGGTAAGGTACATCCCAAAAGAGGCACTGTATTCAATTATGGGCCTGATGAGTGACGAGTAGAGGGGCACAATGACCTCTCTTGATCTAGATGCGAACCCTTTCGTGATAAGGTGGGCTACATAGAAGGTCTTTCTAACCACTTTGGCAATGTGATTATCAAATGAGAGATTACTATCTACGTTGGTCCCCAAATCTCTAATTACTTCTTCCGTACTTAATGGATTACCACCTATGTGGTAATTTGTTGGCACCTTGTTTTTCCCAAAGGGGATGACTATGCACTTTTTAGCATTTAGCTTGAGGCCGTGGTTCTAGCACCAAGCATCCGTCTTTGTGAGACCCTTTTGGAGGATGCTTGTGTCAGCTGGAGAGTTGATTATGGCCCCCAGTTTGCAGTCATCTGCGAACTTTGTCAGCCATAATCCCCCCGTGTTAGCCTGAACCTCAGAGAAGTATATACTGAACAAGAGAGGTCCCAGAACTGAGCCCTGTGGGACGTCACTTGTAACTGGTTTGAATTCAGACATGGCACCTGCGATTCTGACATCCAAAAAGAACCTCCTGCACGAAGGCAAATGCACGGCTCAAACCAATGAGTCAAACAAAGCAAAACGATGGAGCCAGCATACTGTGACCTGCAAAACTTTATTATTGAACAAACAACAAAAACAGACCGGTTTCGGCTGGACAATGTCACAGCCTTCTTCAGTGTAAAGCAATAAATCAATCATTGTTGTTTAAATATACCCCTCTCAAAGCTCATTGGTTCTTGCCTAAAACTGTTCATTATGGCCAGGTGGAAATAATCCACCTAGTCTGACAATCCACTTCTTTTCTTTAGCATTTAAAATGGAATGCCAACCTGTCTTATTGGATCGATTCCCTCTTATAATGTCTATAACCATAAAAGAAAATTTGGCAGTTGTATGTACCAGGTGATGTTTAAAAAGTGCATTATGGACCCTTTTATTCTTAATACTACTAATGTGTTCAGATATACGTAATCTTAGTGGACGAGAGGTTTGTCCAACATAAAAGGAGCCGCAATTACATGTAGCCAAATATACCAGCCAATCACTACTGCAATTAGCAAAAAAATGAAGATCATAGACCACAGCACAGTTTCTGCTGGAGAATTGTTTTGACTTGCATACTTATTGACAATTGGTACAGTGACCACAAGGAAAACAACCCCTCAGTGGTTCCCCAGTCAGTGTGGTCTGAAAAAATTGTGAATCATTATTCATATTACTGCGTTTGTAGTGATTAAAACAGGAACTTAGGTTTTTCCCTTTGCGAAAAAAAAATAAACATCTTTCTGGAATAATACTGGCCACATCATAATCACATTGCAGAATATTCCAGTGTCTATGCACACTTTGAATCAAAGTGCCCGAGTTCCTGGCATAGGTGGTTACAAATCTAATGGGTTGTGGTACGTTGACTGTGTGATCCTTGTAGGTCAGAAGTTCCTGCCTGTCCAATGAATTGACATAATTGCTGGCCTTAAACACATCTCCCATTCTATAGCCCCGGGATTTGAATCTGCTGGTCAAATGCCACTTTTCTTGCTGGAAAGAAGAGTCCTGAGAACAGATACACTTCATTCGAATAAATTGTGATTTTGGAATATTGCGTGCAATATGTGGTGGGTGGAAGCTGGAGGCATGGAGAATGGTGTTGTACTGGGGGTACTTCCTGAATACTGCAGTACCTAATGTATGATCAGGTAAATCTGTTTATTCGTACATCCAAGAAGGTGATGGTATTTAAATCATAATGTACAGTAAACTGTAAACCCCATGTATTGTTGTTCAAATAGGATATAAAATCCATACGTTGGTATTTCTCTCCCTTCCACACCATCCAACAATCGTCCAGATAATGTCTCCAGATGTCAATATATTCAATAAAGACATTGTTTTAGCAATCATAGATAATATGTTTTTCAACATAGGCCATAAATAAATCCGCACATATAGGGGCAAATTCTGACCATGTGGGTTCTATACCTGAGCCAGTTTGCAACCCATCTTGTGATATAGCGGTTGATATTTAAGCTGGTAAGCTTATTTATGATGCCCGAGTGGGGTATTGTGTCGAAGGCTTTTGTGAGGTCCAGGCAGGCTTTGTGGACTACCTTGCCCTCATCTATGGCTTCGGTAACTGTTTCAAAGAAATCAACTAGGTTTAGGAGGCAAGATATGCCCTTAAAGCCGAATTGGGTAGGGTCCAGTGTCTGGAGGCTCCCAATGTCTTTGTTTATGAGTTCCATGATAATACACTCCATAGCTTTACAGACCAGACTAGTCAGGCTTATGGAGCGATAGTTCCCGGGGTCCGTTGTGGCACCACCTTTGTGGAGTGGGACCACTGCAGCTGTACGTCATTCTTTGGGTACATATCCTGTAGTAAGGCTAAGTTTGAACAGTTGACTTATGTGAGGGTTCAGTTCTTCTTGGAGCTCATGTACGACACAGCCTGGGACACCCTCTGGTCCCATAGATGCTGTGTTTTTTGCTTTGGAGAGGGCAGCTTTCTCCTGTGCATCTGTGATGTCAGGGAGGTTACATTCAGTTGGGATAGGCATTTGCTCCTTTGGGGGGAAGGGGGGGGTTTGCGCTGAATCTGTCTGCCAGAATGTTGGCTATGTCTGTAGGTTCGGTATATTTTGTATCATTATGCAACAATTCAGAGCATATCTGGGAGTTTCCACCCATATTCCTGACATAACTAAAGAAAGCCTTGTGATTATCTTTAGTGTCTAGGGCAATTTTTCTTTCGAAACTGGCCTTTGATGATTTTATGAGGGATCAAAGTTTCTTGCTAATACTGATCAGAGATGCCTTCCCTTTTTGGGATTTTGCTCTGTCATGTAGTAGCTTCCTCCTTCTGTTGTATAGCTTATTTATGGCTGGGGTCCACCAGACAGGTCTCCTGTTTTT
The DNA here is from genome assembly GCF_019279795.1 of Protopterus annectens. Lineage (NCBI taxonomy): Eukaryota > Metazoa > Chordata > Ceratodontiformes > Protopteridae > Protopterus > Protopterus annectens. The sequence goes on from NC_056743.1 coordinate 1,276,890,424, forward strand.
GGAGGAGTGAGTCTTGGTTTTATTTGGGATAGTACGATCCATGCATTCCTGCAGGTGCTCATAGAATGCATTTGTAAAGGATTCTGCGGATTGGGCTGTACTATCCTCTGGCCCAGGGGCTTTGAAGGATTCCACCTCAGTCTTGAGAAGTGCAAAGTTGGCTTTTGAGAAATTCTTTAGTGATTTCCTTGGCTGGGGGTTGGGACGGGATATGGATGTCCAGGGAAATTTGTTTATGTTCTGATCTTACCAATGAGGGGTTTACCTCTGGTGTAGAGCAGAGTCCCCATGTTGGTGATGACCAGGTCCAATATGTTGTTCCCTCTTGTGGGAGTGGTGACCAGTTGTTCCATCGCGTTAGAGTTTATAAATTCAAGGAACCGTTGGGCGAGGGTGTTTGGGCTTGAGTAGTTTTCCCAGTCAATGTTTGGGTAGTTGAAGTTAAAGGAAGAAAAGAGGGTCCCTAACGGGGTACTTATCTGATGGCATCTTCAACTTCGTAGTCGGAATGCAAAAAGGTAAACGGCTGACCGGCACTAGTGCAAATTGTATCTGCTTCGGGCTCCGTGGCAAGAAAGACTGAGGAAATGGTATCAGCCACCTCCCTTTATACCGGACGTTCTGGCATCATTTTACAGCCGACGTCATATACCAAGGACTCTGGTATTCGGGCCAACTGTGGGCTATCGGGAGCCATATAACGCATATGTTAGGACTGCAACAGTGAAACACGAAGAAGAGCTCTCCTGGGAGGCCTAAGGTAGATGATGATTTAACAAACTGCTTCATCACAGGGTTGTGAAAACAAAGGCAGCTACGTAGGTAGGCAGGCTGAGATAGTGGAGGAATGGATTTTGGTGGAGGAATAAAACCTCTTTCGAGAGAAGTTCTCCCAAGTAGGTTAGTACAAAAGGTAGATTTACAAGTAAAGCAACAAAAGTAAGAGCACTGACAGTACCACAGCTGGGAAATTTATTACAAAAATAAAGAAAAAACAAAACAAAAATTACAATGAATGAATCCTTACAAAACAGTAGTGAGTGCTTTCAGGGATCTAACCCCTTCATTAGACAAAAATCCCATAATTCATTAAATACTGGAGATTAGTCACAGGATGTTTCAAAATTTCAGCTGTACCCAATAAGGACATAGCAATTAGTGCATCAGTACATATTAGCACAGTTATGCAAATAAACAGACCATACACTAAAGGAACTATAGCTAAAGTAAATAAAAAATGTATACGTATATAACCTTGTATGGTGTAAAATGAAAAAGTACAGTTTTGTACCTACCATAAATGTAGATGTCCGAGAGGTATGCATCTGCAGTCCTAACAAATGGGTTGTCCTGGCCTCAGGCAGCCCTTCGGTCGGCCGGATTCCAAAGTCTGGGTCTGGCCTCGGCTGGTGTCGCACTTCACCCGACGTCATAGCTGCAGTTCTTCGGGTATAAAGGCATCAGCCGACGCCATTTTCCTCAGTGTTTCTTGCCCCAGATGCCAGATGCCCTCTAGGAAGGCTAAATTTGGATAAATGCAAATGTTTCCAAACAGAGAGCAAATAGAAATAAACATGTATGTACATATATACAAACAAATACACCATAATAGATTCCCCCAGCTAGCTACAAGATGGGCAAATACCCTAGGAGTACCACAGAGGGAAGGAGGGTGGGTAATCCTGACTACAGATGCATACCTCTCGGACATCTACATTTATGGTAGGTACAAAACTGTACTATGTCCTTCAAGGATGCATCTGCAGTCCTAACAAATGGGTAGAATACCATAGCCAAACTGGGGAGGAGGTCCTAACAAGATTATGGTGTAGTTAAGATCCCTTGCAACACAGCAGTGGCAAAACCTGCTCGGGATCTGGAGTATAAGGGTAGATTATAATGCTTGGCAAATGTATGCACGGAGCTCCAAGTAGCAGCCTCTAAAATGTCTTTTGTAGCCACTCCTCGTAGAAAAGCTGTAGTAGTGGCTGTAGCCCTTGTGGAGTGAGGTCTGATATTTTCTGGAGTTGCCTTTCCATGATAAGAATAACAAAACCTAATGCAATTTCCTATCCATTTAGAGATTGTCTGTTTTGAAATTGCTTTTCCTTCCATTCCTGTGGCATATGCTACCAGAAGCTGGTCAGTTTTTCTATTGTTCTTGGTTCTGTCCAGGTAGTAGCGCAATTGTCTATGCACATCCCAGGTATGCAGCAGTCTTTCTCCCCTGTTCTGTGGGTTGGGGAAGAATGTAGGTAGGTGGATTGCTTGGTTTAAAGATACCCTGGAGACCACCTTTGGCATAAAGGTAGGATTAGTTCTCATGGACACTCTATCCTGATGGAAGATAAGGAAGGGTTGCACTGACATTAATGCCTGTAGTTCAGAAACCCTTCTTGCTGAAGTGATTGCAAGCAGGAAAGCAGTTTTCCATGACAAGTACTGTAATTCTGTTGTTGCTGCTGGTTCAAAAGGGGGAAGTGTCAACTTTTCTAGCACAAAGTTAAAGTCCCATGTAGGCAATGGTGGCTTCCTTGGTGGCTTTACATTTTTGATTCCTCTCAGAAACTGCCTGAGTAGAGGATGAGAGAAGACTGAAGGATCCATGTTGTATTCTGCTGAAATAGCTGATGCATGAATCTTAATGGAAGAGTAAGACAGGCCATTGTGGAAAAGCTCTGCTAAGTATTCCAGGATGTTAGCTATGTTTACCAGTGCTACATTTTGCCCTTTTGCTGCACTCCAAAAGAGAAATCTTTTCCATTTCGCTGAGTAAGTTTTCCTTGTTGAGGGTCTGCGGGCTTCCAAGATAATATCTTTAACCCTTTGAGATAAATCTGGGTTATTTTGTCTTATGCAATGCTCCAAGCAGCTAGCTGCAGTGTTTTCAGGTTCGGATGCAGGGTTTTGAAGTTGTTCTGTGTTAGCAGTAAAGGAACCAGGGGTAGAGGCCATGCGAGTTCCCGAGACATACTCCTCAGTAGTGGGTACCAGTGCTGTCTCGGCCAGTCTGGAGCTATCAGGATGATCCTTGGGTGGTCTTCTTTGATCTTCAATAGCACCTTGTGCATCAAAGGAAGAGGTGGGAATGCATATGCTGTCAGGTTTTTCCAACTGAAAGATAGGGAGTCCACCTTCCAAGCAAGTGGGTGGTATGTCCTTGTGCAGAATTTTTTCAATTGGTGATTGTGTGGGGATGCGAATAAGTCTATCTCTGGTAGTCCCCATTTCCTTGTGATGGATTTGAAGATGTCTGGATGCAGCATCCATTCGTGGGCATCCGTGGTAGTCCTGCTTAAGATGTCTGCTAGTATGTTTTCTTTTCCTGGCACAAATATTGCCTTGAGCTGTATGTTTAGGCTTAGGGCCACATTCCAGAGATCCATTGCCATCCGGCATAGAGGATATGAATGTGTGCCTCCCTGTTTGTTGATATACCACATAACTGTGGTGTTGTCCGTCCTTATCAGCAATTGCCCCTGTTGTAGAAACGGTCTGAATGCTTGAATTGCCAGTTTTACTGCCAGCATCTCATTTTGGTTTATGTGTAGGTTTAGCTGGACTTGAGTCCATAAGCCTTGTATGCACTTGTCCAGCATGTGTGCCCCAACCGAGGTCTGAGGCGTCTGTGGTGATAGTCTGGCTTGGTTGAGGGCTGTGGAAGGGCAGTCCTTTGTTCAATTGACAGGCCTGAGCCCACCATCGGAATTCTTTCTTCAGGCATGGAATTATTGGAATTTGGGTTTCTAGGCTGTGCTTGTGCTGAGACCATAAATTCCTGAGGTACCATTGCAATTTCCTCATATGCAGCCTGGCATGTGGGATCAATATTATGCAGGATGCCACGTAACCCAGGGCTTGCAGGACTTTCCTTGCTGTAAGCTGGCTCTGCGTTGTTAATGCCATGAAGTAGAGTGGAAGGTGCTTTTGTTTTTCTGCTGTGAGGGATGCCATTTGATTTGATGTGTCCAGTTCTGCACCCAAGAAGGTTATCCTTTGGGATGGCAACAGTCTTGACTTTTTTATATTGACTGAGTATCCCAAGGCTTGCAGTAGATGAATGACCCTTTTCAAGTCTTTTGTTAATTTGGTTTTGTTGTCCGCTTGTAACAGGCAATCGTCCAGGTAAGGGTAAATTTGAATTCCCTGAAGCCTGCAATGAGCAATTACTGATGCCAGGCATTTCATGAATACTCTGGGCGCAGTAGATAAGCCAAAAGGCAATGCTGAGAATTGATAATGCTCTGATCCTGCAAGAAATCTGAGGTATCTTCTGCAATTTGGTCGTATGGGGACGTGCAGGTATGCCTCCTTGAGATCTAGAGTTACCAGCCAAGACTCCTTGCCCAGCATGGGAAGAAGCTGCTGTAGAGTCAGCATTTTGAATTTTGGGACAATGAGGTATGTGTTCAGAGCGGACAGGTCTAGAATAGGTCTCCATTGATTTTCCTTCCTTGGCACCAGGAAAAGTCTGGAGTAAAATCCTTGCCCTTGTTCCATAGATGGTACCTTTTCTATAGCTCTCATCCTTTTTAAGTTGTCTATTTGTTTTAGAGCGTTTGCCTTTTGATTTGGAGGTAGGTTTGGCATTCCTCTCTTCCTTGGTAGAGTATGGAAGTGAAACCTGTAACCTTTGTCTATTGTCTGTAAAATCCATTTGTCTCCTGTAATGCAATGCCAGTTTACTGAAAATAAGGCTAGCTTTCCGCCTAAGGGTGCTTCTAGTTGTTCCCTGGTAGGCGGCTTCAGAGCCAAGTCACTGTGATTGTCCTGTGGAAGTGGTAGTGGCTGGGTCTGCAGCAGTACCGCTGGTTGTTAGGCTGCCACTGACGCCCCTGTAGGCACCTCTGGATTGACCTCTGCCTCTTGTGCCTATTCCTGCCTCTCTGTGCTCTGTTGGTGTCTGGAAAGGACCAATTCTTGGAAGGCCAGTTCCTACTAAACCTTGGAGGCTGGACCTGTAAGAAATCCTTGACTGTCTGGACAGATTTTGCTTTCTCTTCCACCTTCTTCAGCACTTGCTGTGCAGGAGAGCCAAACAAATTGCGTTTATCCATGGCAGCATCTAGGAGCTTTGATTTTACATGGTCTGGTAAGGACTGCTCTTTTAACCATGCATGCCTTCTGATCACTGTACCAGTCATAGCTGATCTAAAGGAGGCCTCCAGTGCATCATAGCCGCATTTTAAGGAATGATTACTGACCTGCTGTATGTTATGTACCATTTCCTGAAGTGACTTTCTGTCTAAAGGTTCAGGTGAGGACAGCTTTTTAGTTAACTGATCTAACTTAAATTCCTGATACTGAATCATGTGGAATTGACAGTTTAAGGCCCTAGCCGAAAGAGTAGCAGAAGTATAAACTTTTTACCCCATCTCCAAGGCCCTAGATTCCCTTTCAGAGGGAGTGGGTTTTAGCAGAGGTAGCTGCTACAGCCTTGGGGCCCTGTGAAATAGTTTCAGGATCTGCAAAGGAGCCTTATACAAGTGATTATGTGTGTCCGAACCCTGTAGTATCTGTCGGGCTTAGCAGGGGCCGGAGGGAGTGAATCAGGAGCAGTACAAGCATCATTAAATGCATCATCCACAACTGTAAGTACTGGAGGAATGGCTAAAGGCCTATGCTGTGGCAAATGCAAAAAAGTCCTAAGCCTTTTCCTTGAGTCTGAGAAATCCTGGCCCTGCCATTGAAATTGTTCCCTCATAGCATGCAAGGTTTCCCCAAAAGAAAATTCCTCAGGAGGAGAGGCAGAAGGAATGGAGTCCTCTGCATCAGAGTCCTCATAAGGAGAATAAGGGCCCTCAGGAGGATTTGTATTTTCTGATTCATCTGAGGAGTAATCAGTAGAAACTGGCTCAGGGGGTTCTGCTCTAGGTCTCTTCTCTGGAGGGGGTTGAGGGGCCCTATCAGGGTGAGACTGGGATCCCCTGATCAAAGAAATGAGATCCTCTGCTAGACTAAGCATTTGAGTACTAGAGCTAGGCCTGTGAGAGGGGGCTTTAGTAGGCACGGCCTTGGAAGATTTAGCTGCTTTAGCCCTGGCAAAGGCCTTAATTGATATGGATGCAGGTGGCCTAGCAGCTCCACGTGCAGGAGTAGATACATCTAGGGGAATAGTATCTGATAAATCCTGAGAAACTGTAAGAGCAGGTGGAATTTCAGTAGCAGATTCAGCCAAGCTGGAAGAGGCCTCGGTAGTAGGAGGCATGCTTTCGGCCGAAGGAAGAACCGCAGACTCTGTTTCAGCCGAAACCGAGACACTCGCGGTTGGCTTAACCGCGGTTTCGGCCGAAACCGCGGACCGCGAGTGTCAGTCCTTTTCCTTATGCTTTTTAGCTAAATGTGAAGTCGGAGTCTCCGACGGCATGATATAAGCAAAAGCGGAGCCGAAAAACTCCTCTGCAAACTCCAACAGACGTCTAAGCGTTCGTCGGTTGAAGGAAGCACAGGCTAAACAAGCTGCTATGTCGTGGTCTGGGCCTAAACAAGGTAGGCAGTAAGAGTGGAAGTCTTTATGAGGTATTTGTTTTCCACAAGTTAAACAGTTATTCACTTTTTCTGACATCGGCTGAGGCAAGAAAGAGTCCCCAACGGGGTACTTAGCTTTTTAGAAGTCTTCGGTAGTAGTAATCTCTGGATCTGACCGACCGGCACTTGCGAACAGCTTCTGCTTCGGGCGCCACGCGGCAAGAAAGACTGAGGAAAATGGCGTCGGCTGATGCCTTTATACCCGAAGAACTGCAGCTATGACGTCGGGTGAAGTGCGACACCAGCCGAGGCCAGACCCAGACTTTGGAATCCGGCCGACCGAAGGGCTGCCTGAGGCCAGGACAACCCATTTGTTAGGACTGCAGATGCATCCTTGAAGGACATCCTGATAATCCTAGCGACAACACTATATATATATATATATATATATATATATATATATATATATATATATATATATATATATATATATAAGCAATACATATATATAATTCTAGTACATTCAGCTTATATAGATACATGAAAAATAAAATATAGACTATAAAATGCTAATATACAAGTAAATAATAAGACAATATAAAATACAATATAAAAAATATAAAAATGTATTGTAATATATTAAATTCGAAAAATGTATAACCATTCAAGAGAATCAATGTTTCAATGGTCGAGCTTTTAAAAAAGGTTTAACTAACACCATTTGAATCAACTCTGGGGGCTTGTCTGCACTGATTCTAATAATCCATCTCTGCTCAGCAGCTTCTGTGTCATTAGCTAAATTACCCCACCTTAATTTCTCAGACAATATTTGTAAAACCAGAAATTTAAAGATATGTTCTGGTCCTGTATCCATGTTGTGCATAGCAACAGCACTATTCTCCTTGCAGTTCCTAATATCCCTATAATGTTAGAGGATCTTGTCCTTCAGGCGTCTATTGGTCTTACCTATGTAGAAGCTGTGGCATACTACACAGTAGGCTTAGAAGACAACATTTGATGTGGTACAATCAGCGTAGAGATTACTGCTATGACTGAATTTCTTCAATTTTTTATATTTTTTAGATTGCATTTTAGATTGTTTGATTATTTACTTCTATATATATATTAGCATTTTATATTCTATATTTTATTTTTCATGTATGTATCTATATAAGCTGGATGTACTAGAATTGCATATATTTCTTATATATATGTATTTCTTATATATATATATTTCTTATATATATATATATATATATATATATATATATATATATATATATATATATGTATTTTTTATATATTTATAGTGTTGTCGCTAGGATTATCAGGTTTTCATTATATAGAGTTTAATACCATGCAAGATTATATACGTATACATTTTTTTATTTACTTTAGCTATAGTTCCTTTAGTGTATGGTCTATTTATTTGCATAACTGTGCTAATATGTACTGATGTACTAATTGCTATGTCCTTATTGGGTACAACTGAAATTTTGAATCATGTGACTAATCTCCAGTACTAAATGAATTATGGGATTTTTAACTGTTGTCTGGTGAAGGGGTAAATCCCTGAAAGCGCTCACCACTGTTTTGCAAGGATTTACTCATTGTAATTTTTATTTTGATATTTCTTTATTTTTGTAATAAATTTCCCAGCTGTGGTACTGTCAGTGCTCTTACTTTTCTTGCTTTTCACTGACAGTTTTGTGCTTAGAGAGGATATTTACTTTTATTTTTAGATTTACAAGTAAAGGTTGATGACCTTTGTTCTACCACCAAACAGTAAATCTCTACTATTTTCAGATGCAATAATTTCAAGTTCTGGCCTTTCTCATCTCTTTTAAAACCGATACGACATTCTTGAGTAACTGATCCTGAAGGATCACGAAGCTGCCAACTTCAGGATGATCAGGTTAGAATGTGCTGCATTTCCTTTGTTCGCAGCCAAGAAGTCCACCTCCTGTTTGAGCAGCATTGGTACTCACGGGTTCATATTCAGCAACAGAGGAACCAATGCTGCCTTGGCCAAAATAATGCTATCAAGATCCCCTTCAGCCCTACAGCCTTGACACTGATTAGTAACTTGGGGACCAGGGTTATGGGAGGGAAGGTGAACAGAACTAAAGCTATCCATGGGAAGGAGAATGTGTCAGCCCTACAGGTCTGGCAGTCTTTGGCCCTTGTGCAGTACATTGCAAGCTGCCTGCTTTGTTCACAGGCAGAAAGATCTGTGTATAGCACACCCACCAACCTGATCTTCCTGAAAATCAACTTTTTAGCATCCACTTGTGGAGGTCTAAAGCAGATCTGCTGAGGTGGTCTGCCATTTTGTTGTTCTCCACTTGGATGTATTGTACAATCATGTGCAATTCCATAGTTTGTGCCGCTTTCAAGAGTTGCATGGCTAAAAGACAAAGTGGGTACCCACCTGTTTATGTACCACATTGACTGTGGTAGCTTTATCAAAAGCATCCCTGATTTAGACAATGGCTTGAATGCCATCAAGCCTCTGTAAACAGCCATTATTTCCTTCAGATTTACATGTATTCAATGTAAAGCTGTGTCCCTCTGTTCCTGTACTTGAAAACTCATGATTGTGCACCCCAGGTCATGTCTGAGGAGTCTGTGGTCATAAACTAGTTGCTTAAGTGGAACTGAATAGGGACACCTTTGATTTGTAAACAAGTGTAACAGAAAAAACATTATAGTTTTATATTCTGTAATTCCAAATATAATTCAGAATGCTTGGAGACGTTACTTCAAAATACTCAACTGCAACCAGAGATGACATGTTATATTCCTTTCCTGTAATTTTAGCAGACAGCAAAGCAGCTGGCATAAGTTTCCTCGGTGTTTAGGCAAATTCTATAGCTGTGTTATTAAATTAAAGGAGGAAATAGCTATATGGACTACTACTAGAGGATACTAAAAAAAAAAAAAATAAAGAAGTCAGAGGATACTAAGCTATAACCTATTCAAATGAAATTTTCTCAACTACAAAAGTTCATCAAGCATGAATGTGAGATGGTAAACAGAGTTCAATACGTGACTGGATTCAGCTTTCCTTATTTAATAAAACAATGATATTTTCACATACATGCACTCTTCACGTGAACAGCATGACTAGCTGCAAAAGATGCTTATTTGTTAAAATTTTATCATACCATGTGTACCTCATACTATATCGAATGTCTTAAGGTACAAAAACAGGCTGTTTTGTCCTTTCTGTGGGATCATGTTAGAAAATTCTTGGTCTCTCATTAGCTTTGATTTGGAATATTCAGTGTATTTTTATATCCCATATACTCTGTTTCTGCATTATTTCTTACGTAAACACTGGCTTCTATTCACCAAGACTGCTCTTTTTCAAGCATGGGAGAAGATTTATTTTGAAACTTAAATACTGTAAGGTGTCAGCATAGGCACTTGCTAAGTACAGTTATATTTTCCTCATGTGCCTTTGGCGAGGGCAATCAGGATTCAAGATGACACGAATCCCAGAGCCCTGAGGATCTACCTGGCTGCCACAAATACCTTCTGGCAAAGATTTTGGAAATATGTAGCTAGGAAAAGCATCTTATCTTGGGAAAGGAAGGCCATTTGTTTTTCTATGTCTAGCAAGGTCCCTAAGAATACTGGTTGCCTAAGAAGGAATTAGACTGTTTTTGGTTCAGAGAAAAACCCTGGTTGAAAGTGCTGTCATGGTCATACTGAGGGAAGCTTGCAGCTCCTCCACAGATGGAACTTTTATTAGGCAATCATCTAGATGGGATAGATTTACATGCCCCTTTATCCTGCAATGTGCAAATACTGGAACCAGACATTTTGTGAATACCCTGGAAGCAGCAGATAAGCCAAAGGACAGAAATGGAAGCATTTCCCACCTGCCCTGAAATGGAGGTACCTCCCTGTGCAGCTTCGTCACAGAGATTTAGGGGTAGGCATCTTTGAGAAGTACGGTGACCATGAATGCTTGAAGGGAAAGCACTGGCATGACATTCTAGATTATGAGAATTCTGAATATGGGGACTATCAAAAACTTGTTTAGCTTTGAGAAATCCAGGACAGGTCTCCAAGATCCTTTTTTTCCAATACTAAGAACTGCCTTGAGTGGCAACATTTTCCTTTATCCCTAGGGAGACTGGTCATAAGTAACCCTGTAAAGAATTCTGACTTGAACATGTGCGTCCTTCAGCTGTCCTTTTTAGATGGATGGATGGATGGATGGGATATACTTTGGAACTGGAGAAGTAAACTGAAACTTGTAGCCTCATCTTATGATTTGAAGAACTCACTGACTGATTAATGTCCATCCAACTGTCCAAGAAAAGGGAAAGTCTTCTTTCTAAACTTTATGGAAAGGGAGTTAAGAGTGGAACCTAAGGAAGGGGGGGTGGGGTGGGGACAGCGAGGGGACCCACCTGAGATATGCTCTGGTCCACTAGGCCTTGGTCCCTGGTTAGCCTGTAATCTGTTTGTGTTGTCTATCTGTCCCAATCTTCCTCTCACTCTCTGCCTGGCCTGCGAGGCAGGAAAGGATCAGGGCTTGGCAAGGTAATTTCTACTAAACCTTGAAGACTGTACTCTGCTGAAAGTCCTTGACAGTCTGAATGGACTTAATCTTGCCCACTAATTTAAAAAAAAAATAGCTTGGGCCTTGAGTCCAAAAAGTCCTTGTCAAAAGATGCCTCCAGAATTTCTGATTTTACATGCAGTGAATGAGACTGCACTCTTAACCAGGCACACATTCCAATAACCAACCATGACGTTGCTGCATCGTTAAACATTAAAGCCAAAATGCAAGGAGTGCTTCACCACCTGGGAGCAGGGGATAAGAGTTCTAACAATTACTTCTGGAGACTTCCATCCTCTTGTTTTCTTTCATTTGGTCCAGGAGGGTTTCCAGAAATCTGACCAAATGAAGTTGACAATTTGGCCTGGGTAGCAGAAGTGCTGATGTTCTTGCAAAGTCTAACCAGGGTTTCTAACCACTTTCTCATCAGACAAAGGATTTCTAGAGGAGCTGCCTTTTGCTCCCTAGGGACCTGAGGAAACCACCTAAAGTCCACAATCAGGTTCTTCAATACATGTTTATGGGAATTCAAAACCTTATCAAAATGGTCTAGCTTCTTGGGGGGAAGTGGTTGGGGGTTAGGCTGCAGGGAAGAGTCAGAAATATCTACAACCTCTAATACTGATGTAAAAGTGGCTAAAGGTCTGTGTTTAGAAAGTCTAGGCGCAGCCTGCAGTCAGTCAGAGGAAGACTCCTCTGAAGCTCTGGAGACACCACCCTTCTACTAAGACAGGAATGGAACAGGATTCAGAAACCATGGCTTGCACACTACCGGGACCAATCTGATGCCCGGAGTCCTTTGCCATGAATGATTTCCAGCACCCTTTGTAACTTCAGATGCTTCCTTCTATGAGAAAAACCTGAGTCAGCTTGACCGACTGACACCATACTGCATGAAAACCCCAGATGCTCCCTTTCCTTCTCTAAATTTTTTTTCCAGGGACTCAGCCCTATGCTTGACAGTTACTGAATTAAAATATTTACTCTTTGGCATATCATGTTCCGGGCCCAGGCAAAAAAAGACAAGCATGTGGAAGCCTCAATGAGGGATTTCCCATACACTAGATAAACAGACTTAGCAAATGACATCTAATACAATTCTCACAAAGAAAGACAAAATCTTTCCCCAAAGGGGTACTAACCTTTGCTGATCAAAGTTCTGACTTTGGACTGAACACTGCAAAGGTACAATCAGGCTTCAAAGGCAAGAAAGAACTGAAAATATGTACTAGCTGATGACCCTTATACGCTGACAGAGGGGAGGATACTTGCTGGGCCAAAAGGAGGGGACTGAAGTCTCTGGCATTCGGGCTGACCAAGGGCTTTCACAGCAGGAAATCTCAAGGAGTTATTACTGAAACAGTGAAACACGACAAAGATAATACCCAAGCACAAGAACTGAGTTACCACTCACTTCTGATACATGTCAGTCCATATGACAACAAGAGTTCATGAATACTGTGAACTTAGTCTGACATTTTGGTAAGATCTGGAAAAGTATTATAACCAGAAATTTAGAAAAACAAGTTTCTATGATTATTAAAAGTTAAAGGGATAGGTAAATTACCCAACCACCCACTGAAAAAGTAAAAATAGGTACTTTAACAATAAAATCATATACAAATATAAAGAGACATAAATTTAGTTGGCTACTTTTAACTGGTAAAAAAAATGGGGGGGGGCTTCAGGGCACTCTTAATGACACAAAAGAGCATCCAATAATTTCATAAGTGATAACTTCAGCAAGAAAGTTGCCTGCTAAGAAAACTAGAACTCCTTGAAAGTTGCAGGTGTATCTTGAAGACTGGGGGTAGTACCTTAGAAAGCTACAAAAGGCTGGTTAGTTAGCAGGGGCAACACCACCACTGAATATAACAGCCTCACACAATTTAAAATCTAGTCTGGTAAAAGAGCAAATACAGGCAACAAGGAAAATCTAGAGTCTGCAAGACAACTACTAATTTGCTCAAAATGGGATGGATACATCAGTACTAGTTAGCATCCCAGTTGTGGAATTGTAGAAAAACTAAGAGTGAAAAGTTCAAGGTACACAGCACTACAGCAGGCCAAATGAGCAGAAACCAAGGTATGAATGGTCATAACTAAATCCTCACAAGAAATGGCTAGTCGCATCCTGGAAAACAGTCCTTTGCTGGAAACATGAAGATTTGCACAATGTTGGCTACTTGGTGCTTTAGAAACAAGTCATCTAAAAACACAAACTGTGCACCATGCCCAAGAATTCACAACTTCATGTGCAGCTATATTCTCAGTCTTGGAAAGACAAAGCTTCAATAAGCTGACCTTAACACTACCTAATCTATTCAGTTTTCAAAGATACTGAAGATCTTCAAAGGAAATAACCCAGTCCTCTACAATTCTTAAAATATCCACCAGTGGTAGTGTATAAAAAGCAAGCAAATATCCAAAGTAGAGTCTTGAGGCCCTCCTCAACTCAAAAACACGTTATCCAAAAGAGCTTCCTGTGATTTTTCTAGACATAGACTGTATAAACCATTTATGAACCGTGGCAGTAATGTTACGGCAAGTCCTGAGGTGCTCCACTAGAATAATGTCATCACAGCAGCAAAATTTACTCTTGAAGGTTACTGATTAATTTAACCGTGGAATCAGTGCAACAGTGGCTTATTACACCAGGCAGATATGGTTCATAAAAATTATACACAAAAAAAGTTGAGAGACCACTGCCAAGAAATGGAAAATAAATGCATCAAAAATAAGACAAGACTACTGGGATCTAAAACATGTTAATCAAGACAGAGGTACAACAAAAAATTATATCTTCAGAAATACTTGGAGAGACCAAAGTGAGAGAGGATATGCAAGACTAGTGTACTAAGTAGTACTAGACTGAATACATCCCTTTCATACAGGTGGGAGCCACAGTGAGAAGACAATACCTATTATGCTGTGTGTCCATGAACATTTGTACACAGTGACATATCAAAATAAAAGTATCCATAGTTTTGTTCCAACTTCAAGACCAAAATCAAAAGATCAAATCAGTCTGTCAGGACTACGACTCAACACAACACACACAAAATAGATGGTTACACCCTTGCAAATTTTACTAATCATTAGGAAATGAACAATATTGTAGTTCAGGGAAGAGTGGTATCTAGAGGACAGATCTAATTTTCCAGCTAACCACACCTCCATTTCTAATGCAAAATTAACATCACAAGTCAAAAACAATGATAGACCATTTGTTAGCTCCTCCAAGGCATTGTTGATAAATGCATCATACGTCCTATCCAACTGAGGTATTCTAAAGACTCCCCACATACTGGACAAAGTTGTAGGTGACTTCTGCTCACTAAGGATTTCACAACAGGGCAGCAGAAGTAAGACACTCGAATAAAGGTATATAGACAAAGAGCAAGGAGGCAGACCTCATGCCACAGAACAGTTGCATCTAGTATTATGCTGGCTGAGTATCCCTAACCATCTTAACCTACAGACATTAACAGGGGTCCCAACAAAGGGCTAAACAAAAACGTCATATGAAAAATTCCTGAAAAAAATCCTAACAGCAAAACCAGTATTCAGACTAATATTACTGTGTTAACTGACAACACATCATATACACAATATAAAAAGCACAGCAGAAATTATCTCAGAATTAGTGCTTAAATATCTGATCATACACTTAGCCATGTCATTATACCAAATATTGAAAAGAATAAATTCATTAATCTTCATTCAGTCCAGCACTCACTCCAAGTCCAAGTATATAGAACCAAGAAATAAATCTGGACTGAAATGTTAAAAGTAAAGCCAGAAAAAGTACAGTAGTGCAAGATGTTAAAATAGCTGTAGATGGCTTTATGTTGAGATCCCTGTTGTAAGAAATACATCAACATGAAGAGAAAAAGACAACACACCAAAACCTTTAGGTTGCTTTAAGGTACGCCGTACATCACACATATACTCCCTGCGTGTTGCATAGGGCATAAAGGTGACATCTGAATGCACCATCCTCAGAACATCTGAATGCACAATCCTCAGAACAGAGGATCCCAGTAAGAATACCAGTCCAAGGAAAAGAGGTAACCAGTATATCCAGAAGAAAAAAGAACCAGAGGGAGAAGGGAGGGAGTGAATACCATAACAGTGAAGGACATCTACTGTTATGATAAGATCTTACAAAACTGTACTATGTTTTTCCATTTCACTGTTGCAGTATTCTTTACAATAGGGAGAGTGCAAAAGCTCAGAAGACAGGGAGGAGGATGGAACAGCAGACCTCTCCAGGAACCCATGGAGAATGGTCCTAGCAAGCCCAGTTCTAGCTCTGGAAATCAGATCCAACTTATAGTGCTTGGTAAATGTATGCACAGAAGTCCAGGCTGCCTCAAGAATACAGTGAGTGTCTAAACACTTGGAAAAAAAAGCAGCAGAAGCCACAGACCTAGTAGAATGAGCCTTAAAGGGTT
Organism: Protopterus annectens; assembly: GCF_019279795.1. Lineage (NCBI taxonomy): Eukaryota > Metazoa > Chordata > Ceratodontiformes > Protopteridae > Protopterus > Protopterus annectens. The sequence goes on from NC_056743.1 coordinate 1,276,905,925, forward strand.
CTTGCCATGGAAGGCATAACAAAATGAAGCAGTTTTAGAAATCCAAGAAGAAATAGCTTGGAAACAGCCAAACCTAAGGACCTAGGATGAAAGGAATCAAAGAGCTGATCAGATTTAAGAAAAGTCTTCGTCTTATCCAAATAAAATCTGAGTGGTCTATGGACATCCAAAGCATGCAGCAGCTTCTCACTAGCAGATTGCGTAGAAGGGAAAAAGTGGGAAAATGAATAGACTAATGAAGAAAAAACTCAATGACTAACCTTAAGCATAAAAGGAAGATTAGTATTAAGGGACACACTGTCCTTAAGAAAAACTAAAAACCAAGACAAGTCATAAGGGCTTGAAGTTCAGTCTTCCAAGAACAATGCTATAAGAAAGCTGAAGCTACAGGATCAAAAAGAGCCTGGGTCAATTTTTCTAAAACAAAATTAAGATCGCAGGGAGGAGGGGCAGGCTTCATGGGGGGTCAGATATGAAGGATGCCTTTAAGAAATGGTAAGGCAGACAAGCAGAGAACTGCTAAGTGAGCTTTAAAATAATAAGCCAACCCAGGACTGTGTAGTTTACACAAATAAGACAGAACAAAAACAAACAGTCACAGTAAGTAGATCCAGGTTGAAAGAGAGACATGAAACAGAAAACCTCTTCCAATTGGAGAAGTAGGATTTCCTAGTTGTGGGCTTCCTGGCCTCCTGCGGGACCCTAAGGATGTCCTCAGAAAAAGGGTGTCTGTGTGGAATCAAAATCCTATCACCCACAGTGTCAGTTCAAGAGTGGACAGGTGAGGATGGATGAGAGATCCCTTGTCTTGTGTGAGTAGGTCCACACTGTTAGGTAACTTGTGATGATTCCCTTGGCTAAATGCAGAAGAGGGAAAGTACAGTTGTGTACACTTACCATAAACGTAGATGTTAGAGTGTATTCACTGTTGCAGCCATCACACTTGGGTTATCTGCCTGCAGGTAGCCCACAGTCGGCCCGAATACCAGAGTCTTGGGATTTCTGTGTCAGATGCTGTCGCCTCTTCCATGACGTCAGGTAATCAGGGGTATAAAACATGCAGCCGACGCCATTACATCAGTTTTTCTTCCCCAAATGTCAGGAGCCCCCAAAATAGGAAGTTATTACATGGTGTGGAACACCTCCAGTAAAAAGTAAATATGCCTGCCATAAAAGATGGCCATAAAGAGGGTACGTAGAAAGGATAGAGAAAGCCAGGAGGCTGGAGGGAGGGAAACCAGGACTGCAACAGTGAATACAGTCGAACATCTACATTTATGGTAAGTGTACACAACTGTACTATGTTCTTCGTGTTTCACTGTTGCAGTCATCACACACGGGTTGATTGCCAAAGCTGAGAAAGGGTGGAGGCAGTCCAGAAGTGCTAGAGTTGGCTAGCAGGCCTTGTAAGACTGCTGTAGCAAATCCAGCTCTGGATTTAGAAAAAATAGATAAGTGGTAATGCTTGGTGAAGGTAAGTGGTAATGCTTGGTGAAGGTGTGTACAGAACTCCAGGTTGCAGCTTCCAGGATGTCCCTGGAAGGGACTCCCCTGAGAAACGCTGTAGAGGTTGAAGTAGCCCTAGTGGGATGTGTTCTGATCCCCTGTGGGGGTAAGTTTTCCATGGTGCTTGCAGCAGAAATGGATGCAGTGTGCTATCCATTTGGAAAGGGTTTGCTTTGAAATGGCCTTGCCTCCTGCCCCTGTAGCAAAGCTGACTAGCAGCTGGTCAGATTTTCTGAAAGGTTTAGTCCTGTCAAGGTAGAACCTGAGCAGTCTGTGCACGTCCAAGGAGTGCAGGATCCTTTCCCCTTTATTCTGAGGATTAGGTAAGAAGGTTGGCAAATGGATGAATTGGTTTAGAGCCACAATGAATACCACCTTGGGCATAGAGGAAGGGCTAGTCCTGAGGGAAACCCTGTCAGCATGAAAAATAATGAAGGGTTCCACAGCCATTAGTGCCTGTAACTCAGACACTCTTCTTGCTGAAGTAATGGCTAGAAGCAAGGCTGCTTTCCAAGAGAGGAATTTTAACTCTGCTGAAGCAGCAGGTTCAAAAGAGGGAAACGTGAGCTTATCCAGTACAAAGTTAAAGGTCCCAGGTAGGGGTGTGAGCTCTCCTAGGGCACCTTAAATTATTAGCTCCTCTCAGGAACTGTTTGATGAGAGGGTGAGAAAAAAGAGAGGTGGCTCAGTATTATAATGAGCTGAGATGGCAGAGGCATGAATCTTAATGGATGAGAAGGACAGGAGGCCTCTGTGGAGCAGCTCTGCTAGGTAATCAGGGATTTGAGGTAAAGGTGGGCATGGCTGTGTCCTTACCTTGAGACCGACTCCAAGAACAATATCTTTTCCAATTTTCAGCATAGGATTTCCTAGTACTAGGCCTTCTGGCCTCAAGGATGACGTCCAGCACCTCTTTGCTGAGGATTGCTGGTGGTGTATTCAGGGGATAAGCCAAGCTGCAAGGTTTAGGGTTTGCAGTTGTGGATGCAAAATTTGTCCCTCCTGCCGAGACAGCAGGGAATGTATCTGATGTAGGTGTCAAGGTGGCACTGCTGTCAGACTGCATAGGAGTGGGTACCAGTGTTGGCGTGGCCAGTCTGAGGCAATAAGGATTGCCCTTGGCCTGTCCTGCTTGATCTTGAGTAGTACTTTTGAGTGGAGGGGCAGGGGTGAAAAGGCATAAATGGAGAGGTTTTCCCAAGTGAAGGACAGGGTATCCACCTTCCAGGCCCTCCTGTGAGGGTTCATGGTGCAAAATTTGCTCAACTGGTGGTCTTGGAGGGAGGCAAAGAGGTCACCCTCTGGTGTCCCCCACCTCTGGATTAGAAGTTTGAATGAGTTGGGTTCCATTTTCTACTTGTGTGGGTCCAGCAGATTTTTACTTAAGTCATCTGGCCAGTGAATTTTGTCTGCATGGCAGGAATTGAGCTTGTAGGTGCACTTGGTTGCTCAAGGCTGTGTTCCACAGGGCCATGGTTAACCTGCATAGTGGTAAGAATGAGTTCCCCCCTGCTTGTTTATGTACCACAACTGTGGTGTTGTCTGTCTTTATCACGAACTGCCTGGAAGGATAAGGTATTTGAAGGCCGTCAGAGCTAGCATCTCTTTTTGATTGATGTGCAGGAGAATTTGTCCTGGGCTCCGTTTGCCTGCCATGTGAGCCCCCATGCATAGTCTGATGAGTCTGTTGTCAGGGTTTGGGCGGCGAGGGGTTGAGTGAAAGGGAGTCCCTTGTTGTGGTTGCATACCTCTGCCTACCAAAGGAACTCTGCGCTTAGACAAGGTATGACAGGAATCACTGTTTCCAGGGTCCTGAGAATGTTGACACCAGAGACTTTTCAAGTACCATTGAAGTTTCCTCATATGCAGTCTTGCATATGGAATTAGCAGAATACATGAGGCCACGAACCCTAGGGCTTGCAGCATTTTCCTTGCAGATAGCTGGGTTTTGGTGGCCATTAGTTTGAAGTAGTTTGTCAAATAGACCTGCTTTTCTGGAGTGAGGAATGCCATCTGGGAAGTTGTGTTCAAGCCTGCTCCCAGGAATACAATTTTTTGATTGGGCAGCATTTGTGATTTATTTTTGTTGATGGTGTACCCCAGTGAAGTTAGGAGACTTTTTACAAACGCCAGGTGTTGAAGTAGCAATTTCTGACTGTCCGCCTGAATCAGGTAATCGTCCAGTATGGGTAAATTTGAATATTTCTCTGCCTGCAGTATGCAACGGCTGGAGCCAGGCACTTTGTGAATACTCTGGGCACAGTAGATAAGCCAAAGGGAAGTGCAGAGAACTGATGGTGCATACAGCCTGCCCTGAAACGTAGATATTTCCTGCAAGACTCCCTTATGGGGATGTACCGATAATCTTCTTTTAAGTCTAGGGTGACTAACCAGGCATCCTTGGCTAGAATAGGAAGAAGCTGTTGCAGTGTAAGCATTTTGAATTTTGGGACCACCAGAAAGGTGTTGAGAATTGATAGATCCAGGATAGGGCGCCAAGAGCTCTCTTTTCTGGGCAACAGGAACAGTCTGGAGTAGAAACCCTATCCCCTTTGTTCTACTGGAACAGGATGAACAGTCCTGATACTGAAAAGGGAAAGTACTTGCTTTTGAGCCTCTGCCCACTGGTTTGGAGGAAGGTCTGGCAACCCGCTTGGGGTTGGCAGTGAATGGAAGTACAGTCTGTATCCCTAGGATACAATGTTTAAAACTCATCGGTCCTGAGTAATGGACATCCATTTTTTTTTTTGCATGAAGGGCAAGTTTTCCTCTTAGGGGTGCAAGTACTTGGGCATGGCTGGGAAGGATAACTGAAAAGTCATTGTGAACTTTTTCCATAAGGGGGTGGTTTACCACTCCCTGCTTTTGAGGCAGGAGCACTCCATTGTTTAGATCTCTGCATACCCAGAGACTGTAGTCTTGGTGGTCTGTTTCCCCTGGGTTTGGGCTAAGAAGGCCTGGGAGGGACTGGAAAGGACCAGTTTTCTGAAGGCCAATGCCTACTGAATCTAGGTGGCTGCACCTGTAAGAAATCTTTGACAGTTTGCATAGACTTAGCTTTTTCCTCCATCTTTTTAAAAACTTCTTTTGCTTTGGTGCCAAACAAATGGGCCTGATTTAATGGAGTATCTAGTAATTTTGCTTTGACACGGTCTGGCAAGATTTGTTCCTTCAGCCAAGCATGCCTTCTCAGTACAGACCCAGTGACTACAGCCCTGCAAGATGCTTCTAAGGCATCAAAACCACACTGCAAAGTATGTACTTACTTGGTTTGCAGAATGCATTATCTCTTGTAAATCTTTATTTTCTGCACAATCTGGAAGTGACACCATTATTTGTTTAATTAGTTCCATAATATGTTGCTGGTATTTCAACATGTGAACCCAATCTGTCTAAAGCTCTTAAATCCATGTCTGAAAGGGTAGGGTTTTTGGCTGTAGTAGCCTTAATGCCTTTAAGTCTGTGGGAAATGGTCTCTGGATCCACAGTAGGATTCTTAACGAGAAATTTGTGAGACTCAGGTACTCTGTAGTACCCGTCAGGTTTTCTAGGGGCTAGTAGTAAAGTGTCAGGAGTAAGACTGGATTCCATGAAGACATCATTTGCAATATCCAGGACAGGGGGTATACCTAGAGGGCTGTGCTGAGGCAAATCTAAAAATTCTCTGAGTCTCCTTTTGGAGTGAGGACAGTCCAGGCATTCCCAGGAGAAATGCTCTCAAAGTATGCAAGGTTTGACAAAAAGAAAAATCCTCTGGAGGGGAGGCAGATGGAATGGATTCCTCTGCATCTGAATCCTCATAGGTTGATAAGGGTATGCCCTGGTAATCAGAAGGGTCAGAGTCATTGGACTCCTGGTCTGTAGAATCAAAAGGAAATTCAATTCTTTGTCTTTTAGGAGGGGAAGGCTGGCTTCCCCTGATTAGAGAAATAAGGTCTTCAGCCATTTTAAGCATTTGTTTATGTGGCATGGGAGCTTGAGCATGTCATTGGTTTTCTAGGAGTAGTGCGAACTGTGGGCCTGAGAAACTCTGTAGTTTCAGCTAAAAACGAAGTTGTCGGTTTAATACGAACATTGGTAGCCGGAATACACCCTCAGAAGCCGTTGCCTGCACAGCGGCTCCAGACCCATCCAAGGTAGAAACATCCACAGGTTCCATAGTTGAAGGACACCTCGCGGCATATCGGACTCTGAATGGGTCTCAGCAGAAGCCTGCGAATCTGTATAAGTGGGTATCAGGGGCTGCAAAGGCACCTCACTGAGTACCGTTGGACTGGCGACTAGCTTAATGGAAGAGTCATCGGCAGTTTTGGACCTATGCAGTCTGTCTTTATCCTTACGTTTTTTTTCGGAAGATCGGTAGTCAGGATGGCTCATCAAAGCCATTATGGAATATGGAGAACTAGAGAGAAAGAATTTAGCGACAAAGATAGCCAGACAACGAATGGCTCAGGCATTAAGGCACAAAACAGACAGTGAGGGACGTCATGGTCTGGGCCTAAAGAGGTGACGCAGTAAGAATGGAAATCTCTGTGAGGAACTTGCTTTCCACAGGCAAGACAATTGTTAACTTTTTCTGATATCAGTTAGAGCAAGAAAAAAAGATCACTAACAGGGTACTTAGCTTTACAAGACTTCAGGTTTGAAACTCGAAAAACTAAAATTTCAGGTAGCAGCCAAATGGCACTTGCGAACTGCTTCTGCTTTCGGCTCCTCCACGGCAAGAAAGACTGATGTAATGGTGTCTGCTGCATGTTTTATACCCCTGACGACCGGACGTCAAGGAAGAGGTGACAGCATCCGACGCAGAAATCCCAAGACTGGTATTCGGGCCGACTGAGGGCTACCTGCAGACAGATAAGCCAAGTGTGAGGACTGCAACAGAGAAACACTAACAACATCTAATGCTGTCTGGGCCAAAAGGAAATCACCAACAACACTTTGGGAGCATCCTAGAGGGCGTCCACCTTCTAGACCAGAGGACTTGGGACTCTAGCATAAAAAAGAGGAAGTTGTCTGTTCAGAGAGAAGGCAAATAGATCTACCCGAGGAGTATTCCACTGGTGGACAATGTCCAGAAACATATCCTCGTGAAGCATCCACTCATGAGACTGTGTTATGGACCTGCACAGTCTGCCACAATGTTCTGCCCTGGGTATATAAACCGCCTGAAGGATCACACGATACTGGATAGCTAGCTCCCACACTAAAAAGAGCCAACGGGCAAAGGAGGTAAGATTCCCCCCCCCCCTTGCTTGTTGACATACCACATCACTGTGGTATTCCCTGTAAATACCTTGAGAGGCCCTGGGGAGAACAGAGGATGAAATGCTTGAAGAGCCAGCGGAAGAACGGTCATCTTCTTGATGTTGCAGTCTTTCCTTCGTTGAGGCAAATCAAGGAGCCTGCACCTTTACAGAGTCATAGGATGCCCCCTCATCCCACTTCTGAAGTGTCTCTGAACAGTTCCTGACAGGGAAGAGAGGGGTAGAAAAAGGAGCCCTGGATTGAGACTCAACTGCTGAATCTAACACTGAAATTCCAGCTTGAGGTTTGAAGTCCAGGGGATGAGACTGTTGAAGTCAAACTGACTTAAGAAACCACTGAGGTTTTCCCATGTGGAGTTTGGCAAAAGGGAGCACAGGAATGGTGAAGACCATAAAACCAGAACCAGAACCAGAACCTCCTTTGCTGTGATTAAGGCCAGAGGAAGAAGGGGCCGAAAGAAAGAAATGAGAGTCAAGGCCTTGGGAAGAGGCAGGGATGCCAGCATTAAAACAGTCTGGATCCTGCACTCCAGAAATACATGATCCTGTGAAGGAGTCAGAAAGGACTTCTGGAGATTTAAAGTGAACGTCAGGCTTTGCAGAAAGAAAATTGCAAAGTGAAGATGCTGCAGTAGAACCTCTGCAGAGGATGCCTGAAGCAGGAGATCTAAGCAGAGAAATATTTGTATCCCCCTCAGCCTGCAATCAAAGGAGTGAGGCAAATGGTGAATACCCTTGGGGCAGTAGAAAGGACAAAGCAGAGAAATGAAGATGCCAGGAAGCAGCGAGATGTAAAAACTTCCCAAAATAAGGATGAATAAGAAGGTGAAGATAAGCATCTTTGAGGTCCAGAGACACTAAAAAATCATTGAGGAAGCAGCAGAGGGAACAAGGTCTGAAGGAAAAACATCCGAAAAGAAGGGACCTTCAGAAAGGTGTTTAAATGACAGGTCTAGAATGGGTCTCCAAGTGCCCTCTTTCCTGGGAACAAAAAAGATTCTGGAGTAAAATCCCTTCCTCCTTTGAGAAACTGAAACTTCCTGCAACTGTTTCTGATGGGGCTGAGGAAAGGGGCAAGAGATTTCCAGACCATGTAATACCTTAGGCGGATAATGGAAAGAACCCAGGAATCCAGAGTAATCTTTAACCAATCTGGAAGGTATAGGGAAAGATGAAGAGAAGGAGGAATGTGGCTGAGAAGAACAGGATAGTCTGCTATCTATCAGCTCTGAGGAAAACTGCAACAGTGCACTCCATTTTATGTTATCTAATGCAAGCTTCAACTAATTTGCACAGAACTTAAAGAAATTGAAGTTCATTATAAAAAAATGTTTTATTGTGACTAAGTCAACACTAAAAGGTTGTTTTTCTAGTCACCAAACTATTTTAAGTAAAACTGAAACATTAAAACACTCCTAGTAGCTGAAAATTCTGTGTTAAGCAACAAAACTTCCTGCCTGCATTCAACCTAGTATATTGTGCCATCCATTTGTGAAATACATTTGGTAGTCTTTCATTTTTTTGTAAAAAGTACAGTCACTATTAAAAAAAAATAAAAGCTGCCACTGTCCACAAATGTTACTGAACAAATTACTGTTTCTTACAACCAGCTGCTTTACAGGTTCACATGTTTTACACATGTACCTTCCATTTCACTAGGACACCTGAATAACACCATTAAGAGCTTCAGCACAACTTGTAACGTCAGATTTCTAGGGGGGGGCAGGGCCCACATTGTGTTAAACTTATGTCATAACTACTTGTACATCTACTGATGCTATCCTGTTTCACAGTAAGCACTGTACAACTGCCAGTCCACTGAACATGAAAACAAATTATCTCAGAGGAATATTTTATAAAATGGGGAGAGTATATCGAATTCTCACAGACTGTTAACGGAGTAGGCTTTATGTACACACAAAGACATAAAAATTTAAACAAAATGGGGGGGGGACTTATATCATACCGAAAACACTAGGACTGTATTAACAAATATTTGTATACAAACACAGTATTTACAGAACTGAAAGCTAACTCAATCACCTTCCATGCTGCTAAAATTCTGTTTCAGTACCTACTTAAAAAACAATTACGTACATTCCACTAAATACTGCCTTGTAAATCCCGTAAAATGCCTCCATCTCAGATTCCAATTAATAATCCAATATCCGTAATCATAACAAGCATGTTTCTGTTCACAACACAGCCAGTGTGAAGAATTCCAACTCCTTTACAGGTCCTTAAAATGTACACATGGCTACTACAGAGCATGTTCTACATTTTCAATTGTCTCAACCCTTTCCTAGGCAAGTAAAACAATTACAGTCAAGTCAATCACGGCAGTAAAAAGTACTAACCACTCAAATGCTCAATGTTACATACACCGCTTTGTCCACTCAGAGGTGTACCATACTTACCTGCAAACACATCTGATCAGTCATGCCTCTACCGTACTACTGCTTACCTGTAGCTTGTCATAACATTCTGTTCAAAGGTCATGAGTTATGAATGGGACAAATTCAGTACATCATACAGGTTACAAAGAGACCAGTCACAAAGGTAAGTGGAAGAAATTATTTTGCAGTCATATCCTGCATGAGATGAATGCCTAAACCTGAACTATTTTATTTAGAACTATGAATGCAGCCACTCACACTCAACCAGAAGCATTTCTTTGCAGTTCTACTGCAATTAATAATCAACAGTAGGGGAAAATGAAGTGAGAAGCTTCAAAGTTCACTATTGCAACCAGGCCATTTACTGCCACTACAGTAATATACAACAAAAGAGCAAGGGGACAAGTATTCTGCCTGAAGGATCCAAAAGATGCAGTAACGTATGTCACAAAAAAATGAAGGTATAAAAACCCTAAAATGCCACACAGACTACAAATGATGTAAGTAGACATGGAACACTAGGATGGTGGTAATGGTAGTAATTCAAGAAAATGGGTACCGTTATTGTACTATCCAATAACATCACAAAACCAGCAAGTACACAGGTCATGAGGTTCAAAGGGGGATGTTCAATAAAAGGCCAAGGGGTAAGTGACTCCTGTACTGAATGTCAGGAACATACAATATGAAACATGGCACCGGTTATGTAGACAGCATATCAAAAGGTTTATCACCAAACCTAAGAGGAACCAAACAAAGAATAACACTATATTTATAAAAGCTAAAAAAACTATGAACTATGCAGCACAGTGTTACAGCAAAGAAAGTTAAGTAGATTCAGAATCACAATTATATTAGAGAGAGAAAAACACCAGTAACAAAATGGAGAGAGAAATGTCCAAAGAAGCAATACAAGAAAGCGGGTATTAATGAAAACAAATATTCCTACTTACGAGATACTGGATGCAAACACCTGATTTGAAAGTCCTGCTGTTTTGCTCCTTCTGCATCATCTTCACTAGACTGACTAATCCTTTTAAATGTGGGGTGATAAATTAGGCAAATATAATAGGTGTTAAACTTATCTTTGTGTGTATTTTCTCTCTCAGTCACTCCTATCACTGCACTGAACAGACCACCAACATACTCTGTGTACTTTGAATTGCTGCTCTAACTAGATTAAGCCCACACTGCTGATGTACAGTTTTACATGTTAAACGCTATTCAATTCGTGCAAATATGAATTATGTGTTTACTGTCATACTTTACTGTACTATGTATGTGTACATTCAGTATTAATATTTTACTCTGTATCTGCCTACTTGGCACCTGCCATGGCTGAAGAGAGTCCTCGGACCAGTCCACTTACCTGGTTAACATACATTAAATATACAAACAAATTGTAGCAACAAAATGGGCTGCAAGGATGAAACATTAGACATGTTTAATTTAATCCGCATATTCGGTAAACACTCCACCAGCATACTGCCTTTTAATACAGCTAGGTTTCTTCCAGTAACTTGGCTACAATGGACTGCACACCATGCCTCAGTTCATAAAGGCAAACATACTGTACCTCATCGGCAACAAAAGGCTTGGGTTTCAATGCAGGAACATGTACTTCTTCATAACCTTTGCGTTGTTTGCGGAAAGAACCATCTGGCAGTTGGCAGCGTTTATTGGCCATATAATGACTGCCCTGAGAAAACATCAAGTCTTCCAAATCCAGTACCTGACGAGGAGCCAAAGCCTGTAAGGAAAACAAAGAACGATAACAGGCAAGAAAAATTACGCATTGCCACTTTTAACAGTTCACAACTCCGAACAGTTTGAAAGTCACAAGCTCTCACTACATACCTTAAATTACTACAGCTGCAGTTTTCAGGTCCATTCCCCTAAAATCAGTAAACTATACTTCTAGTCATTCCTTTCTGGCCATAACATGACAAAGCTACTTGTTACATAAAAACTAATTTACTGATTCTAAATTTAATTTTCACTTACTGTGTCGCATAACCAGGCCAAATAAGCATAACACTTTCAGAAGGGGACAAAGGAGAGAAGTTCCATACACACAGGATTTATTTTTCTTGAGACAAGCAGCTTTTAACTGCAATGTGTGACATACCTTTTAACAAATTTTCTTACTCTTTCAGAGTAAATCTTTTGATTATAGAGGGTGAACACCAACTAGGGAAGAAGTAATCCTGTCTGTAAAATTTTCAATTGGGCAATCTGGATTCTAGTGGAAAAAACTGAAAATTGCACTACTCTCACAAAGCTACTTCTACACTGCATAGTTACTACCTAATAAGTGGTGGCACAGCTGTGTTACAAATTGCCACCAGCATTTGATGATTGAAACCACATGAAAGCTGAAAAATGAGCTGGAACTCTAAAGTATTTCAGAGTTAGAAAAAAACAAGCTCTGGTGCTGGCCACTTGTAAGAGCAAAGGACAGATCTTTGGAAACATCTGCAGAAGACAGAAAACAAGACATCAGAATGAAAAAATTACACAAAATATTCCATAGTGGGTTCCTAAGAACCTATTCTGGTACCAAGTTACACTGCAGACTCAAAATAAATATATAACTTGAGTCAAGTGTTTCATTTTCACCATTTTTTTCCTCATTTTTCTGTCTGGTCCCCATCATCTTCATCCACATGAAAGAATTTGCAGACAGACTCATTCACTCTTCTCTCATCCCAAGTCCTTCAGTAACTTGGCAATTTGCGGGGATCTTGGAGAGAGATTCCCCCTTGCTCACTGACAAGCAGACTGCAGTGCCTGCTATGCCACATTCTGGTACTTACTCAAATCCACATAATTTTGCTACAATGCATGCATTATTTGGTGGGTTCAAACATCACACGTTTCTACAGCTTAGGATAGCATATCTAGGCCCTTTCCCCAGACTGTGTCCTTACTGTGGAATGTAGTTACTCTCTTACCATGATGGTTCAAACTCTCAAGTAGTTGGTGCTAAGGACTGTACTTCTAGGCCTTTCTCAGAATACAATCCTACAGCAGAATGCAACACTCCCACCCAAGAAAGATCAAATTAGCAACGACCTCTCACCATTACACTCCCCACTGGGTCCTTGACGATCCATGCTAGAAACAGAACCCAGGTCACAAACTGTGTACAATCAAGGCTCCATCTGTGTCAGTGAGCTAGACAATCAAATGATGTCCTTCTGTTCTCATGTTGCAGTATTCTCACTATGGGATCCTCCGCCTCAGGAGACCCGAATGTCCGACTCCTATGCAAAAGCTTAAGCCTGGTTGCTGCTAGGTGTGTGGGATGTCACACGCAGAGCCATAAATCATGAGCTTTAAATGTGATGTCTGCAAACACAGACCTCAGAACTTCTCTGCCGCAGTCAAATGTCAGCTTGCTCGAATCGTTCAGAGCTTCAGAAGACGTCTAAATATAAATACGCCGTTGGACAAAATTTTGTTTTCTCTTGAGCTTAGGTTGCTGTTGCTCCCATTTAGATAACAGATGACATCTAAACAGGGGAAATGCAAGTGCGGATGACAGATTCCACACAAGGATTCCCATGAGCACTGTTTGTTTTACTTAGGCCAGTCCCATGACCATACGACCTGTAGCATTTGGCAATCGTTCGTCCCTAAAACCCTTCGTAGTAGTCTGGCAGCTCTGAAACTTTTCCTGGAAAACCAGCGTCTAAAGCAATTAGCCTTGGGCACTGATCCAGAGTCGGCTGTCAAAGTGGAGCCACCTACAAGGAAAGCCAAAGTTGCAAGGCCTACTGTATCTGTCCCTCCGACGGACGTCCCATCAGCTACCAGTCTAGGAGCTGAGGGACGTCCAGAAGAACTGGCAACTTCAGCTGGTACTTTTGTGGAAACAGTCTTAGAATCTCCCCACCAGAAGACACGATATTTCTTTTGGGCCTATATTAGATAAACAAATGCTTAAATGTTCAAATCTCTAAAGGTCAACCTTTAGAGATCGAACAGTTAAGTGTTTGAATATCTTCAAAAATTAAAAAAAAATAAAAATAAAAGTAAAGAAAAAAAAACTAAAGGGTGTAAGCAAGCCCCCCTGCACCCCCCCAAACCCCCCACTACTTAAATATACCAACTCCGAGATTGAGCTACAGTGTAGGGAATGGGAAATTTCCCATTTCCGCACTATAGTGCACTGAAGTGCGATCTCAGTGTTGGCATATTTAAGTAGCGGGGGGGGGGCTTGCCCCCCTGCTAAAACACTTTCATTTTACTTTTTTTTCTTTCTTTCTTTTTTTTAATTACATTTTTGAACACTCAACTGTTCGATCTCTAAAGGTCGACCTTTAGAGAGTCGAACATTTAAGCGTTCATCAATGTAATATAGACCCGTTCTTTTGGGGAGACTATATCCAAAAGGAGGGAGTATTTTAAATGGGATGCCATGCAGATGGCTGAGGTTCAAAAGAGGTACTTTGAACTGCATCAAATGGAGTCACCCTCCCCCTCTGCAATTTCCCCTGTGATTCCAGCTTACTTGGATGCATTTGCTGCAGCCTCCAAGACCTCTGAATCACAGTCCCCAGCACCCAAGAGACTGACAGGTTCTATAAAGTCCCTGTTCACCACAAGTACCTCATCAAGCCTCCTACGGCAGATAATGCAGTCATTGCAGTGGCCCCAGATAAACAATCCAGACAAATTCCTTCTTCCTCCCTTCTGCCATCTGACAAAAACAGTAAGGTCATGGACAGACTGGGAAAAAAAAAGATTTACACTTCTTCCACACTAGCCTTCAGGGCAATCAATTATCAGACCCACATGGTTAAATATACCCTAGACTTGGCTGCCCAGGCAACTTCTTTACTTTCTAACTTGCCTGACTCAGCTAACAAAACACAGGTTGCATCTAGGCTCTCATTAGCAGCACACGTTGACATTCTATAAAGTGCAGCTATGATGCTGCTGAGGCTTCAGCTAGATCCGCTGCTTCAGCTTCTGTTCTCCACAGATACTCCTGGGTCAGACTACAGCCTCTGTCTGATGATTTTAAGAACAAAATCTTGGATGCACCCCTAGACAAACTCCTTAGCTGACAAACAGTCTGCTGAGCTGTTTAAAAGCCTCCAAGAAAAAACAAAACTTCAGGACCTCAAACATTTACTGGTCTCACCTATACCAAAGTTCTATAGAAACTACTCAGCCAAGCTCATCTTTGTCAGGAGGGCTCCTGCCCCATCTTCCTCCTCTTCTTCAAGGCACAGGAAGGGATCCAGAAAGAACGCTACCCCCCCCTTCCCTCCAGAATACAGCTACATCTTATCCCCAAGATCATCCAAGATCTACTCTCACAAGGGACCACAAAAAGGGTCCCCTCAGGCCAAGAAGGTCGGGGGTTCTTTTCCAGGCTTTTTCTAGTCCCAAAAATAGGATGGCCCTTTGAAGCACATTCTGGACTTGTCCCTGCCAAATCCCTTCCGGCAGATCTCTTCTTTCAGAATGTTATCCCTTCAAACCCTTCTTCCACTACTGTCACCCAGAGTGTTCAAGGCCTCTTTGGACCTGAAGGAGGCATACCTCCATATTTCCATTCATCCACAATACAGGAGGTTTTTATGATTTGCTGTGCCAACCTCACATTTTCAGTTTACTGCCTTGCCTTTTGGTTTATCTACTGCACCAAGGGTCTTCAAAAGTGTTCAGCAATAACCTACTGCAGAACCAAAGGCTTACAAATTTACCCTTAACCGGACGACCTAATCATTTTAGTAAAAGAGGAAAATACACTCAGGACCCACTTAAAATTCACTATGTCCCTGCTGCAGAGCTTGGGGTTAACTCTCAACCTGAAAGTCCTCCCTCACCCCAACCAAAGACCAAACCTTCTTGGGCTGCAAGATAAGAACAGACCTGATGAATGCCTTCCTTCCACAGGACGCCCTAACCACCCCTAACCAACTCCACTTCCGAACCAACTTCTTCCAGGAGCTACTTCTGGTAAACCACATCTCTGCCAGGCAGTTCCTCCATCTTCTAAGCCTCATGTCAGCTACTCTTCCTACACTACCTCTAGCCAGGCTGCACATGACAAAGTTCCAGTGGTACTTAAAAAAAAAAAAATGTCTGGTCATAACACAATCACCCTCTGAACTTTCAGGTGCCCCTCCTATCCTGCCTAAAGACAGAGCCGAGGTGGTGGATCCAAAAAGTAAACCAGAATCCAGAACTACCTCTGCAACTCACCATGCCAGAGCAATCTATGCACACAGATGCCTTGGATCTAGAGTGGGGGGGGCACTATGAACAGCCTCAAGGTGCAGGGTCAATGGGAGCTCTCTCTTCAGACAAAATATCAACGTGAGGGAGATGACCACTCCCCTTCTAGCCTTTCAAATCTTCCTCCCTCTTATCCAACCAGGCCCCCGCCAAATCTTCACAGACAACACAACTGTGATGTGGTACATCAACAAACGGGGGGGGCAGATCCTATTTACTCTGCACAGTTGCAATACAGGCATGGGAGTTGGCCACACAGTACAATGTCACACTACAGGTGGTCTACATTCCATCCCAAGACAACCATCAAGCTGATGCCCTCAGTAGATCCTTCTCTCAACATCACGAGTGGATGGTACACAGAGATGTGCTCTTAGACTCTGGACACCACTGGGGCATACCACAGATAGAGCTGTTTGCCTCCCCTCAAAACAGACAACTGCAGCTATTCTGCTCCAGAACAGCCTCCCCACTAGGATGGAGAGTGGATGCCTTCTCAATTTCTTGGAAGGGACTGTTCTTTTATGCATTCCCACCCTTCCCACTCATTCAGAAAGTCCTACTGAAAATCCAGAAGGACAAGCCAAAAATCTTGCGGGTAACCCCCTATTAGCCAAGGCAGCATTGATTCCCCCTTTCTTCTATCTCTTGCCAAGGGTAATCACCACAAGCTGCCTCACAAGGTGGACCTGCTCACACAACAGAAGGGATCCCCGATTCATCCACACCTGGAAACATTCAGTCTAACCCTGTGGTTGATAAACTTCTGATCCCATTCAGACACCTGTACTCAGAAGACATGCTATCCATCCTGCAGGAGGCCAGGAAATCCACTACCACAAGTGCCTACATTTCCAAATGGAAAAGGTTCTCCAAATGGTGTCTCCAAAGGTAGCTAGACCCCTTCCAAGCGGATGTATCCCTAGTTCTAGCCTATATATGTGAGCTCCTAAAATCAGAACTTTCATACTCTTCAGTGAAAGTCCACTTATCTGCCATTTTAGTCTGCTTACCTATGACCCCCCCCCCTTTCCAGACTGGAGGTCAAACTTTTCCTGAAGGGGGCTCTCCATGTCAAACCACCAAGGAAACATGTTCCCCTCAGCCCAGGACTTGAACTACGTACTGGAAAAATTCACCATGACTCCCTTTGAACCTGCAAGCTCCGTCTCTCAGCAGATGTGTACCTGGAAGTATGTCCTATTAGTAGCCCTTACTTTGGCTAGTAGTGTCTGAGCTGCAAGCGCTCATGGCATCCCCACCCTACACAATCTTCCACAAAGACAGGGTAACCATTCCCACAAATCCTTCCTTCATGTCCAAACTGGTTAATGAACTGTCCTTCAACCAGTCTCTTCATTTACCCACCTTCTTCCCTTCACCACAAAATGACAGTGAGAGAGTGCTTGATGTCCGCAGACAATTAAGATTTTACCTGGACAAGACCAAGAGCATTAGAAGGTCCAGTCAGCTCTTTGTATCTTTTCACCCCAGAGCCCTGGGGAAAGTTGTTTCCAAACAGACAATATTGTCCGGAATACAAAAAATTACTGCCTTCTGCTACTCCTGTCATGGCAAAGACTTGCCCTACAATGTTAAAGCACATTCTACTACAGCAGTGGACTCTTCAGGGACCTTTCTCAAAGGCCTGGATATGGCCACCATACTAGAGGCAGACACATGGTTCTCTGTACATACTTTTACCAAACATTAAAAATTAGACAACATATCCAGGGCCAGGGCAGGATTTGCTGGGGCCATCCTCCATGGCTTCCTGGAGATTGCTATTTCTTCCTCTACTTTCTCCTCAACATGAACTGTGGTACTCTCCCACAGTGAGAATACTGCAAAATGAGGACAGACGGACATAGATTAGTTGTGTACAACCTTACTATAACTATAGATGTCCCTCTCTTCCATGTTGCAGTATTCTTGCCCTCCCTCCTATCCCCCTTAATCACATTTACCCTCTCTGGATGGCATCTTGCTTGTTCATCTTAGTCTGTTGTCCGAATGGGCAGTCAGTTCTGAGATCTGTGTGTGTGCAGACGTCGCATTTAAGACCCATGGTTTATGGCCCTGTGTGTGACGTCCCACACACCTAGCAGCAACTAGGCTTAAGCTTCTGCATAGCCGCCAGACGTTCAGGTCGCCTGAGGCAGAGGATCCCACAGTGAGAATACTGCAACATGGAAGAAAAGGACATCTATGGTTATGGTAAGGTTTTACACAACTAATCTTTTGACATAATTCCCTGATGCAGTAAAGGTCTTTAATTTACTAGACCATGCTTTTGAGGTGCAGCAAAGAAATACAATTTAAACTGCATTTTCAAACAATCACCACAATGAAATCTGTTTTTTGTTGTCAGAAGTCAGAATCAATCAAGAAAAAACAACAGGAGTTTTTCATATTTAAAAATTTATTTATATTTAAAAAATGATGACAATCAGAACTAAAATGAAAAAATAATGCAGTCAGTAAAACAGAGTTTAGAAAGATAAATAACTAAGTACATTATATACTTCTTCTTTTGGCTTTTCCTGGTTAGGGTTCGCCACAGCGGAACACCTGTCTGCTCATGATTGGCAGTGGAGTTTTATGGTGTCGCGGCGCCCAACCTTCCACAGAAGGCACACACTCACACCTAGGGCCAATTTAGAGTATCCAATCCACCTACAGCATGTCTTTGTGATGTGGGAGGAAACCGGAGCACCCAGTGGAAACCCATGTGACCACAGGGAGGACATGCAGACTCCGCACAGAAGGCACCCCAGCCGAGAATAGAACCAGAGAACCTCTTGCTGTGAGGCAGCAACGCTAACCGCTGCACCACCGTGGCCGCCCCAACTAAGTACATTATATACAAACCAATAAAAGTATGTTTTGCAAGCAAGCTGGTACAAAGGCAGAATTGACGGAGTAAATTAGTTAAAAAGCATTACTTTGTATTAAAAGCACAAATAACAGATTAGCATTATTCAGTTGTGGATGTTAAATGTTATGAAAATGAGAATTATTAAAAAAAAATCTAGGATGCTTTTGTAAATTGATTGCCACTTATTACTATTATAATTGGAGTTAGTCATGAACGTAAAACAGTTATGACATTGCAACACAAGACAATACAGGTGTCAATCACAACAAGAGGATCCAATATCTGTCAGCCTGGGGAGACACGATCATTAAACCACAATGCTTTGCCAGAGATGGTTTGCACTTGTCAATAGTTGGCTTCCGGATACTCGTAAAAACTTTATCTATCCTCATAGTGCCATTTTTAGGCTGTGCTAAGTTGTTAAACCCCACCAACATTAACAAAAATCACTCACGACTACCTAGAAATGCTGCAGCTCAATGCAAGGAGTTTAAATAAACAATTGCACTCCCTGGAAACACTACTCACCCGGGAGAATGCAGACCTATGTGTAGTCATGGAAACATGGTTCAAAACAATGGAAAGCACCCCAGCTATCAAAGGCTACAATTCCTTTCATACATTTCGATGCCCCTCAGCTCAGGATAAAACAAAGGGAAGAAGTGTCTCAGCATTTATAAAGGACAAGTACATTGCTAGACTGGTCCAACATTACCTGCTTGACCTGCTCCATGTGCAACTAACCATAGGTGTGACCCCTATCATATCCTTGCTAGCTACAGATCACCTAACTAGAGTCTGGAAAAAAACGCCTACCAAAACTTACTGGAAACTCTTAACATTCAGCCTAGCACCATACTTATGGGTGACTTCAACTACCCCTCCATAAACTGGGAGACTTATATGTCCCATAACTCATCTGCTCAGAGGTTTTGGGACTCCAACAAAAACACCCTGGAGCAACTAGTTAACTCCCAAGTACAGGTATAAATATCCTAGACCTAGAACTAACATACATGGGGGGATGGTGCTCCAGCCTAAGTAGTAATTCCTCCCTAGCACTCTCATGAAAATGTGACTGCTTTCATGCTGTTGTTTGTCTTTTGTTTTTTTCCCGGTAAGGGGTCGCCACAGAGCAACTCCGGTCCACTAATGATTGGCACTAGATTTTTACGAAATGCTGAGGTGCCAGCTCGATGCCCAACCTTCAACAAAGGCACACCCATTTACACACGCATGTCTTTCGAACACTACCCAACCACAGGGAGGACATGCAGACTCCACACAGAAGGCACTCCCAAGCCAAGCAGAGAATCGAACGGGAGAACCTCTTGCTGTGAGGTAACAACGCTACTGCCGTACCACCATGGCATCGTGACTGCTTTCATGTACTATTTGTAATTTGTTACTGTTTTATAATTTTGGATCTTTTCTTCCTGGGCCTCCACTGAAAATGGACCCAGTCCAGCTGAATTTTCCCGGTTAACAAATGTAAAATAAAAAATAAAATAAAAAAATAGTACGATCTGACCACAAATTGATCTCCTTTAGTATTAGTATTAAGACTAACCTAGAACCCCCATCAAATTCTAAACCTGTTAAGAACTTTGTCAAGACCAATTACCTCAAAGTAAGTGACAGCTTACTAAACTTCCAAGCCCCTTCGAAACCAGATGACAAGAGGCCTACATTGATTTGTACATAAAACCACTGAACAACTACATTCATAGCTGCATAGAGGAGGCAGTATCTGTCCGAGTCAAACCTATGATTGCTGGCAAAAATAAACCACTCAGGTGGACCGTTAAACATAAATAGGCCATTCAACAAAAGAAAAAAAAATCCTCTCCAAAGTCAAGAAGGAACAGACAGAGCAGTGCAAAAAGAAACTCACCAGTCTAAACAAACAAATTAGAGAGCTGATCAAATCTGCCAAAGCATGCTACATAGCAAAGACAGCCTCCCAAGTTTTTTTTTAATTAATTTATTTAACATTTGTAAACTGGGAAAGTCCGACTTGGAACAAAGTCAATTTTCAGAGGAGGCCCAGGGAGAAATGCTCCAGACGCACGTTTTTGTAATTTATGTACTTATTTTACAACAAATGTAAAATAAAATAAAATAAATAAAGATAAATTATGTTTGTAACCTCAGGGGGAACGCTCGGCAATGTGATGAGTGAATCATGAGCAGCATCACTTACACCCAGCCTAAAACTATAGCAAATCTGCTGGCCAACAAGTTCAGTTCAAACTCCACCGCCCACCCATCACCTACAACCACACCCAAAGAAATGCAGACAACAATCCCACTACTGGTTATTATGAGGGAACAGGTTCTTAGTGTGCTTGCCAAAGCCATGGGACCAGACAATATTCCAGGATACTTCTTAAACAGCTTAAAACAGAATTTATCAGGGCTACTAAAACCCTCTAACCACAGCCTCCGGCCGGACTTTGTCCCAGATGAATGGAGGACTGCAACAGTTGTCCCTCTGTACAAGGCAAGCCCATCAACTGATCCAGGGAACTACAGACCTATAAGCTTGACCAGTCTTATCTGCAAGGCCACAGAGAGAGAATCATCATGGATCTGATCAATAACAACATAAGAAATCTTCAAATACTGGACCCAACCCAAATGGGCTTTGTCAAAGGAGGTCTTGCCTACTCAGTCTGGTGGACTTCAAGAAGTCTTGAGTGCTATGGTTGAGGTTAAAACAGTACACACCACTTTATCTAGTCCTGGTTAAAGCATCTGACAATCTCCCACTCAGGGATCATAGATAAACTTATAAGTTAGGCATAAAACCCTACATTGACAGATGGACAGCAAGCTGGCTCATGGACAGGACACATGTTGTCTGGATAAGGAAATCTACTTCCGATAGGAAACCTGCTACTAGCGGTGTCCCACAGGATGTGGTGTTGGAACCACTCCTGTTTGGTATATACTTCTCTGAAGTGAAGGCCAGTGTTGGGGGTCCCTGGCTCACAAAGTCTGCCAAGGAATGTAAGCTAGCAGCAATCAATGAATCCACAAATAATGCTGACATCCTACAAACAAGCCTATAATGACAAGACTGATGCCAAAACCATGGCCTGAGACTAAATGCTAAAAAAAAATGTGTTATCATACCCTTTGGTACATCAGACATCCCTACAAATTATAATATTGATAGCACACCCCTAAAAAGTAGAAGCAGTGGTGACGGACCTAGGAACACAGATAAGATAGATAACCTAAACTTTGACCACCAGGTAGTTACGGTAGTGAAGAAATCCTTCTGTGTGGCTCAACTTAAGGAAAGGCATGGCATCAAGTTCAAAGGAAGTCTTAGTGTAATTGTACTCGGCCCTCATCAGGCCCATAAGAGAACAGCTGGGTTTTAGAACATCATGGGATATATCCACAGTTTCCTTCCAAACAATGTTCCCAACCAGGCCATTTACTCACACTGCTTAGTCTAAAAATACCACAGCAGCCCAAAGGAAAGGTTCACTGCTGCATTTATTTACTATCCTAATTAATGTACTCACTTTGTACCAATAGCTATAGTAAGAATTAATGTAACATTAACAATTCCCTCAGGAATGGGTTCTGTTAAGTAGAAGATTGATGTGTTGACAATAAAAGGTTCTGATGAAATTCACTGTAACTGTACTGAATAAAAGCGCTTGATTTTTTTAAAGTAATTTCTGTGTATATGCAGTCCACTGGTATTACATTTATTCTGCAGTAACCACACTGAAATCTAAACAGAGAATTTACTGAGTAGGTTTGTTTATTGTGCAGACATTTTCACCTTAAAATTATTCCAAAGAAAATTTCACAACTTAATCTCTCTGGTTGTGCTTACCTGCACTACTCCAGTGTGCACTGACTGGCTCTCGCTATTGCATACATTGTAGTCTACTTAACTCCCCTCTCCTGCCAACACCCCAACCACCCCTGAATCATTCAATTAATCTCACAACTCAAAAGGACTAAAAGTACAGTTTTGTACCTACCATAAATGTAGATGTTCGAGTGCTAATACAGCTGCAGTCATAACAGATGGGTTTTCCTGCCATCAGGCGGGTCCTCGGTCGGCCGAATTCCAAAGTCTAGGTCCGGCATCGGATGTAGTCGTTTCTTCCCTGACGTCAGTGCGACAGGGTTATAAAAGAACCAGCCGACGCCATTTTCTTCAGCTTTTCTTACCCCAGATGTCAGGTGCCCCCAGAAAGAAGGCAATACATAAATTTATGTAATAATGAAATGCAATATAATCAAAAAACAATAGTTGCAAGCAAATACACCATAAAAAAATACCCCAATCAGGTTGTATGAGGAGGTGTTAGTCATTAGGCCTGTCCCAAGAGGGGAAGGAGGGCGGGAAACCTGGACTGCAGCTGTATTAGCACTCGAACATCTACATTTATGGTAGGTACAAAACTGTACTATGTTCATCATGCATACAGCTGCAGTCATAACAGATGGGTAGAATCCCAAAGCTAAAAAAGGGGTGGTAGGCACTAGGTGGAACTAGGAGGAGCTAGGAAGACTGCAGTGGCAAAGCCTGCTCTAGATTTGGAGTATAATGGTAGGTGATAGTGCTTGGAGAAAGTATGTACAGAACTCCAAGTGGCAGCTTCCAAAATATCTTTGGAAGGAACCCCCCTGAGGAAAGCTGAAGAGGTAGCTGTGGCCCTTGTGGAGTGAGATCTGATGCCTGCAGGTACAGTCTTACCATGAAAAGAGTAACAAAAGCGTATGCAGTGGGCTATCCATTTTGAGATTGTCTGTTTGGAAATAGGCTTCCCTTGAGCTCCCGTAGCATAGGACACAAAGAGTTGCTCTGATTTTCTGAAAGGCTTTGTTCTGTCCAAATAATAACATAGCTGCCTGTGAATGTCCAAGGAATGTAGTAGTCTCTCCCCTTTGTTTTGAGGATTAGGGTAAAAGGTAGGTAAGTGGATAGCCTGATTCAAGGCTACCCTGGATACTACCTTTGGCATAAAGGAAGGATTGGTTCATAAGGAAAGTCCGTCCTGATGGAAAATGATGAAAGGCTGCACAGCCATGAGGGCTTGTAGTTCCGAAACCCTGCAAGCTGAGGTGATAGCCAGCAGGAAGGCTGTTTTCCAGGACAAATATTGCAGTTCTGTTGAAGCAGCTGGCTCAAAAGGAGGCAAGGTCAGTTTTTCTAGAATGAAATTGAGGTCCCAAGCAGGTACTGATTGTTTCCTTGGGGGTTTTATATTCTTAGCCCCTCTGAGGAATTGTCTTAAGAGGGGGTGAGAGAATAAAGGAGGATCAGTGTTGTATTCTGCAGAAATGGCTGAGGCATGGATTTTGATGGAGGAGAATGAAAGTCCACTGCTTAACAACTCAGCTAGGTACTGTAATATTTGAGGTAAATTCAGTCTTCCAGGATTCTGGCCCTTTTTCTCATTCCAGGCACAAAACAGTTTCCATTTTGCGGAGTAGGCTTTTCTAGTAGAAGGTCTTCTGGCCTCCAAGATGACATCCTGCACCTCCTTGGAGAGTAGGGTCTGTTGTGATTTTAAGGAATCTTCCATGCGGCTAGATTGAGTGTTTTCAGCTGACTGTGAAGAGTTTTGAAGTTGTGCTGAGTCAGTAGAAGAGGCATTAGAGGCAGGATCCATGGTGGGGAATGCGTCAGGCTCCTCAGGAGTGGGTACCAGTGTTGTCTTGGCCAGTCTGGAGCAATAAGAATCATCTTTAGTCTGTCTGCTCTGGTTTTTAATAGAACTTTGGGCAGCACAGGAAGAGGTAGAAAGGCACAAACTGTCATTGTTGTCCAACTGAAAGAGTGCGTCCACTTTCCAGGCCTGTGGATGAAAGGTCCTTGAGCAGAATTTTGCCAATTGGTGATTTCTGTGGGAGGCAAAGAGATCTATGTCTGGCCTTCCCCATGCTTGAATTATCTTTGTAAAAACTTGAGGATGCAACTTCCATTCATGTGGGTCTGTCATATTTCTGCTTAGGTTGTCTGCCAGTGTGTTTTCCTTGCCTGGCAGGTACTGTGCTTGAAGTTTGATTTGTAATTCCAGAGCCATGTTCCAAAGAGACATGGCTAGCCTGCATAGGGGGTATGAATGGGTTCCTCCCTGTTTGTTTATGTACCACATTACTGTGGTGTTGTCTGTCCTTATCAATAGCTGGCCTGGATGCAGTAGGTCTTTGAAAGCTATAATAGCATTTATTACTGCTAACATTTCCTTTTGATTGATGTATAGGTGCTTTTCTTTTTGGGACCATATGCCCTGAATGCACCGATCTGTCATGTGCGACCCCCCAGGCGTAGTCAGAGGAGTCTGTTGTGATGACTTGATTTGCTTGAGGCTTGCAGAATGGGAGACCTGTGTTTCTTTGGCATGCTTGAGCCCACCACAGAAATTCCTTTTGAAGACATGGAATCAGTGGTATTATTGTTTCCAAACTGTGGCTGTGTTGAGACCATAGTTTTTTAGGTACCATTGAAGTTTCCTCATATGCAGCTTTGCACATGGGATTAGTAGGATGCAAGATGCCGTGAATCCCAGAGCCTGCAGGATTTTCCTTGCAGTCAGCCTGGTGAAAGTTGCCAGTTTTCTGAAGTATTGAGTTAGTTGCCCTTGTTTCTCTGGCGTGAGGTAGGCCATCTGGGTGTTGGTATCCAAGCTGGCACCCAGGAAAATTATTGTTTGAGAGGGTATTAGCCTTGATTTCTTTTTGCTGACTGTGTATCCCAGAGAATTCAACAACATTATTACAAATGCCAGATGTTTCAGAAGTATGTGCTTGCTGTCCACTTGGATCAGGCAGTCGTCCAAATATGGCTATATTTGTATCCCTTGAAGTCTGCAGTAGGCAATTACTGATGCCAGGCATTTCGTGAACACTCTGGGTGCAGTAGATAAGCCAAAGGGCAATGCAGAGAATTGATAATGTGTTGAACCTGTAAGAAATCTGAGGTATCTTCTGCAATCTTGTCTGATTGGGACATGCAGGTATGCCTCCTTGAGGTCCAATGTTACCAGCCAAGACTCCTTGCCCAGCATGGGAAGAAGCTGCTGTAATGTGAGCATCTTGAATTTTGGCACGAGTAAAAATGTGTTTAGGATGGATAGGTCCAAAATAGGTCTCCAATCTTTGCCCTTCCTTGGTACCAGGAATAGTCTGGAATAAAAACCTTGACCCTGTTCTTGTGAAGGTACCTCTTGAATAGCTATTCATGTCCATGAGATCTGAAATTTGTTTTTGTGCCTCCGCCCTTTGATTGTGGGGTAGGTTTGGCATGCCTCTCATTTTTGGAAGGGTGTGAAAGTGGAATCTGTAGCCTCTGTCTATAATGTCCAGGATCCATTTGTCTTTGGTGACAATATGCCAATTTTTCGAAAATAATGCCAGTTTTCCGCCTAAAGGTGCTGCCATTTGAGCCTTGCTTGGCATGCAAAGGGGAAAGTCATTGGTTCTGCTTTCTGAATGGCTGTGAACTATCCTCACCACCTCTTTGAGTAGGTGCTTGCCATTGTCTGCCTCTAAACGATCCTTGAGATTGTCCTCTACACCCCTTGGGCGTCTGTATCTACCTCTTTGGGGTCTGACCGTGGCTGGAAAGGACCAATTTTTTGAAGGCCAATTTCTACTGAAACGTGGAGGTCGTACCTGTAGGAAATCTTTCACTGTTTGCATTGATTTTGCCTTTTCCTCCATTTTCTTTAATACCTCCTCAGCTTTAACACCAAACAATACATCTTTTTGCAGAGGTGCATCTAGTAATTTAGCTTTGACATGATCTGGTAAGGTTTGCTCTTTGAGCCAAGCATGTCTACGTATGACTGATCCTGTAATAGCAGCTCTACACGAGGCCTCTAAAGCATCAAAACCACATTGCAAGGTATGTTTACCCACTTGTTCTGCACTATGTAACAAATCCTGCAACTCCTTCAAGTCTGGTTGTTCAGGTTGTAACATTTTGTTTTTCAACTGTGATAACAGAAACTGTTGGTACTTTAACATATGGAACTGACAGTTTAATGCCCTCATGGTTAAGGTGGCCGAGGTGTATACCTTTTCCCCCCACCTTTCTAGAGCTTTGGAATCTCTCTCTGAAGGTAATGGACTTTTAGCAGTGGAGGCCTTAATTCCCTTGGGACCCTGTGAAATAGTTTTTGGGTCAGCCGCATGGCTTTTGTATAGGAATTGGTGTGAATCAGGAGCCCGGTAATACCCGTCAGGCTTGACTGGAGCTGGAGGTAAAGAATCTGGGTTAAGGCAGGCCTCCGAATACACATCATCTAGTATGTCTAAGACAGGAGGTATAGCCAGAGGCCTGTGCTGAGGGAGCAAGAGGAAATCCCTAAGCCTTTTCTTAGAGTCTGAGTACTCTTGGCCTTCCCAGTGGGAGTGTTCCCTCAAGGTTATGTAAGGTTTCCCCAGGAGAGTAATCCTCGGGGGGGGGGGGGGGGAGACAGAGGGAATGGACTCCTCTGCATCAGAATCTTCAAGAGAGGAGTATGAATGTTCCTGGTCTTCAGAATGTTCTGAAATAATGGAGGCCTGGTCTGAGGAAGGGGATTCTTCCTCTACTCTGGGCCTTTTGTCCGGGGGGGGGGGGGGGGGTTGAGAACCCCTGATAAGAGTAATTAAATCCTCAGCCATTTTGAACATCTGCTTTTTAGGCATGGGGCCTTGAGAGGGGCCCTGTGGAGCTTGTCTTTTAGTATGCATGGCTGCTTTAGACTTAGTGAAAGCCTTGATGGAAAAAGAAGAGGAAGGCCTGAAGACATCTTGAGAGGTGGCAGGCCTGTCTAAACTCTGAGTTTCACCGTCAAGAGTGGCTTCGGTATCTGTAGTCGGGGTGTGGGCCGAAGAGCCTGCGACCTCGGGCACAGAAGACACCGCCAATGAAGTGTCATGAGTAGTTGGGGGCTGCGTAGGCGCCTCGCTGAGAAACGGACCACCTGTAGTCGGTTTTGGCGTGGTGTCGGTAGAAGTCGCGGACCTCGTATGTCGGTCCTTATCTTTGCGTCTTTTACTCAAAACTGGAGTCGGAGTATCCGACGACATAATGTAATTAAAAAGTCAAACAAAACACACACTCCAGTGAATATATATAAGGTTTAGGTTCTTCTTTCGTTCCTCTGTAGCAGTAAAAATCAACTCACACATTGAATTGTGTGTGCATGGTGCGATAAATAAACCATAACACACACAAATAAAAACTCACCACAAACGACAAACAGTAACAAAATTGACAGACAGTCATGCAAAGGACAGATAAATAAAAAGGATGTCCTAGAAAGAAATACTTATAAAATGAAAACCTGATAACCGAAATCCTGAAAACCCCCCCAACACAATCTACTCTGACATTATATAAAACAATAAACATAACTTCCAAGTAACAAACACAACAAATGATCTTGTATAGTATTATCCAACTAGCATCAAAAAAATATGCTCTGATGAGACAGTGTCGTAAGTAAACACATAGAATGGCCGAGATATTGTTTTGTATATATAGTCACATAGTCATAAAAAAAAACAGAAGAATAAGAGCTGAATAACAAAAGAACAACACGCTGACTTTGTAGCTAAATAGTGCAACTATACACCAAAAAAAATATATACAAAAACCACTAACATTGTACATTGATATAACCTGAACCTAGGCGTTTGTGACAAAAAATTAAGGGTAGATGAGCTGCTCACTTCGGTATCTCTGCAGCTAGCTCTAGCAAAAGCAATTATCATTGTCTCCCTCTCTTACTACATCCACAACACTTCTTGTGCCAAAAGGGTGAAGAAATGTGTTCACATGTCTGTTCCCATGTCTGGCCACATCATTGGTATCATCTGGTAGCGATGACCGGAGTCTCATCTCACTCTCTCTCAGCTCATCCTCCCCTACATAGAAGGCTGTACATAGAGAACGTATAGAGAACCACCACATTTCTGGTGTTACAACAGCATATTGATTAGGTTGGAACGTAATGTCCGTGCATGTGGGATGGGATGGTATTTGTGTGTCCTAGATGCTATTGCACAACCTCCAAGGGCCAGTTTGTTAGGGCCTCTAGTATTAGTCACATGTTGATCATTTACACAGCAAAATAAGGTTGCTACTGTTCTTATAACAGAACCGCCCCCTGACACCTATAATATCCCTGCCTTTAGTCAAATGCGACTCTACCAAGGATGATGTAGCCGCTGGGATGATTAAAACCAAGGAAGTCATACATTCTTTCTCTTCTTTTCGACATTTCTTTCTTCCCAATAGGGTCAGACTTGTTAATTCTCGTTGATGATCCTCTAACGGTAAAAAATATCTTAATAGCAGTTTTTTCACATAATCAAAGCATTTATATATATTAAGGTCACTCCACTGTTTAAGTAGAGATGGATGAGTCCCCATACGTGAGGCATGCAGAAACCCGCATGCCTCTGGGAGATGTAACTGCCCATAGATACTGTGTATATGATACAAGTTATTCTTCCAAAATTTTAATTGTTCATGGAATCATTAAATTCTCACCAGTTTCTGCAGATTGGGCACAGCCCGATGCTTCCTTGAAATCCAAAGACAATAAAGGGTTAGACTCTTGTACAAACCTAAATAGAAGTAGCGCAGGTGGTATTGGGTGTCCATGAGGGAGCGGAGAGTTGTAAACAAAAAGCACAAAAAATCAAAATCAAAAAAAAAAAAAACTCTCTCAGAAGGTGCCTCTCACCAAAAAAAAAAAAAAAAAGTAAAAAAAAAGTAGTAGAGGCACCAACCCTGAAATCAAATCTTCACAGTAAAAAATCCACCCATTAGGCAGCGATAAAAGTCCAAATAACACTTAATGTATATGAAATGTAATTAAACTTTTTGCCAAAATAGTGTTGGGCGAACTCCGCCCGACGCTTAACAGTGCGTCTGTTGAATGTAGCACAAAAAAGTCAGGCCGAGACGTCGTGGTCTGGGCCTAAGCAAGGAATGCAGAGGGAATGAAAATCCTTATGCGGTATTTGCTTCCCACATGAAATGCAATTATTAACTTTGTCTGACATCGGTCTGAGGCAAGAAAAGTTTCCCCAACGGGGTACTTAGCTTTCAAGAATCTCAGGAGCTGGCCGACCGGCACTTGCGAACTGCTTCTGCTTCGGGCACCGCGCGGCAAGAAAGACTGGAGAAAATGGAGTCGGCTGGTTCTTTTATACCCCTGTCGCACTGACGTCAGGGAAGAAGCGACTACATCCGACGCTGGACCTAGACTTTGGAATTCGGCCGACCGAGGATCCGCCTGACGGCAGGAAAACCCATCTGTTATGACTGCAGCTGTATGCACGATGAACATCTTCAAATATATTTACTTATTTGACATTTGTTGACCGAGAATGTCTGATTGAGCTTGTGCGCTTTTTCAGCCAAGGCCCAGAGAGAAAAACTCCACAAAGTATACATATACCATAAAAATGTTTACAAACAGTACAGTATACCAGAGGAATATAAACATGCATTATAATGCTTGGATTCCCACTTGCAGTACGAAAGTTTAAAAGGTGTTATTTACAAAAAAGGCAATAAAACAATATGTTAAAGTCATTCATGCATCACCAACACATAAGGAATTCCCCATTTAGAGGGGAAGTAATAACAATTAACGAAGAGTTTCGAGTACAGAAAGTATTGTACATCAAATCTTAGCTCTTACAGGTAACAGCATGTACACATCAGTAATCAAAAGAGGGGAAGCTGACTGAGAGCAAGTGGTAGAAAAAGGCCAAGTGTCAAAAGAAAAAAAAAGGGGGGTGGCTATGGGTAAAAGAAAGAAAGAGTTTTTTTTAATTTATAAGTAAGAGAGGAGAGGAGAGTAGCAGTACTTAGAATCAAGTGAAATCTGAGAGAGGGGAGTAAGCCAAGTGGGAAAAGAAGGGAGGGGAGGTAAATATGTGTAATGGAGAAATAATATCACGAATGGAGTAAAGCCACCAATGAAGTTCTTTTTTGCAAGATTCCATTATCAATACTTTGTGGGACATAGGCAGTTCCTGCATCGACCACTGAGTGGACAGTAACCACTGGAGAATTCTCATGTGCAGACGTGCTTATGGGATCAACGTTATTGCTGCTGCGATGGTCCCCAAGACTTTCCTTGCTTGTGCTTTTTTCTTTATAAGATTTAAAACCTGACATCATAGAACTAGCACTCTTTCTGGAGAAAGTTTGGCCATCATCCTGATTGTATCCAATTCTACTCCTATAAAAACGACACGCTGAGAAGGCAGCAATACAGATTTCATGTAGATTTTTGTGATTGCTAGGTGACAGCAAGGTGGTGCTTTGCACTTTTATTAGTAGATACAAAGTAGTGGCGGTTAGGAATCAGTCGTCCAAATATGGAAACACCCAGAATCCAAGGCGCCTCAAATGAGCCGTGACTACTGCCATTTATTTGGTGAGCACTGGGAGCTGTCGTGTGGCCAAATGGCAGAGGTCAAAACTGGTAGTGTCTGGCTCCCAGCCGAAAGCACAGGTGTCTCCTGGATCGCCTGTTCATTCTTATGTGGTGGTACGTGTCCTGGAGGTCTATCAAGCACATCCAATCATCTTGTCCCAGAAAAGGGAGTACTGACTGCAGTGCTACCATCTGGAACTTGGACTTTCTTACAGATTTGTTTAGGCTGCTGAGATCCAGAATTGGTCCCCAGTCCCCTGTTTTCTTTGAAACTAAAAAGAATCTTCAGCAAATTCCAGATCCTATTTGGTCTGCGAGGACCTGTTTGGATGAGACTCTTGTCTAGCAACTTTTGAATTTCTAACGTTGCCTGTTCCCTTTGACTGGGTGGAATGTCTGGGATGTTTTTTATGTTTGGGACAGGGAAGGAAAAAAGTATGGAGTAACGTTTGGATACAATGCCTTGTACCCACTTGTCTTGTTATTGTTAGCCAAGCTTCTGGGTACAAAGATAAGCAGCACTGTAATCTACCGAAGTGTGTCAGACAATTCAGCGATCTAAGAGCAAAACTAACTGAAGAAAAAATGCGCTTTCCATATCTGTCCATCGTGTGATACTCCTTGTTAAGTGGATGGACAGAAGAAGATGTCTCAGAGTTCCTTCTTGGTGGCTGCGACCACCACCATAGTATCTACTGAGACTTCCTTAGTTAAAAGTTTTTGTCTGGGGGGGGGGGTGATGAACTTATTTGGCCTCCGAAGAACAGGTTTCTCTGAATCTAGAGACTCCCACGCCTTTCAAGAAACCAATTCCAGAAGTTCATCGAAAGGTGGAGACACCCAAGTGGAGAAAGGGTGAACTCTAAAGGCCTTCAGGTACACTGACTCCGCTACTGAAGAGTTGGTGGACTTTCAGCCACCTCCCTGTTCAAGCATTTCTAAGATGTCTCCAAAGGAGACGTCATCAGCAAGTGACCGTGGGGACCCTTCCGCTTCATTGAGGTCTATATCCGAAATGACCGACTCCTCTGGGGAGTCTAAATGCTTCCTCTTACATAACCTCTTCTGAAGGACCTCTTCAGAAGGGCACCCTGGAGAGGTTTCAGAAGAATGGGGGGCACCCTGTGGGGCGTTCTGAGGCCTATGATCTCTGTGTCCCTGTGGATGCATGAGTACAGAGGCAGTCACCACTGCCTTTGGGGGAAGAATGTACAGAGATGACGAGATGGCACTCTTCATCACTTGAAAAGCCCCCTGTCCCTGCTCCGAGGAAATCCCTGGATCTGCAGAACCAGAAGGAATCCCCAGAATTAAGGAGGATGGCTCCGAGGCTGTGGTAGGAGCCGAACTCACCCGAGCCGATGCCCCAAGAGGCAAGTTCGGATCAGACAACTGTCTGATCCAACTCACCTCCCTGGACCCGACCGGAGAGAGTTGGCTCCTAATCTCAAGCTCCAGTGGAGCAGAGGATGTCTGAGCAATGATCAGATCTGAAGATCCCATAATAGGTCTCTGTTCTGATGGTTCCATCAATATCAGCTCCAGACATTCAGGCTCCAAGGTCAGAGGTCGGGTTGGAGGAAGAATCGAAGCAGAAGGGGAAGATATAAAACCCTTGGGGTTGGATCCAATAACAGCTTGGCCAGCACAGAGTTCCTTAATAGCCTCTGTACCACTCAATCCACGTCAGCGTCAGACGTGCTCCTGGAAGACTGAGTGAAGGGGGCTGGTGACTTGAAAGGCTGGAGCAAAGGTGATCTAAGAGCAGGAGAGAATGGTTCCAAGACAGTGGACTGGCTCTACAACTCGAACTCCACCGTCACCGAGACTGATGGTACCGGAGCAGTAGATTTCTTGGATCCAACAGCCTTAGGATCCAGAGTGGATAGTTTTGTAATCTTTTTGGAAGGCTCCGATGGAGCACTGGAAGAGGAATATCTCTTCCCAGACTTGTATGATCTTGAGGAAGGAGACTGGTCAAACTTTGAACAACCTGGACCTGCTTGTATTCCTTCCGAGAAGGGTTTTTTAAGAGACCTCTTAGTATTAATTTGTTTTTCCTCTCCAGAACAGCCCTGTGATTGAAGAAGTGACAAATTGAACAAGACTCCTGGAGTTGGACAGCTCCTAGGCAATACACACAAACAGCATTGTCTATCAGTTAGGGACATCATCTGTCCACAATTCTCACATTTTTTTAAACCAGAGGTTTTCGAATATTTAGAGGACATTGTAAACAAGGAAGAACTAGAAGAGATTTTTTTAAACTACAACAGCAATGACAACAGCAACTACAAAAGTAATTAGACAATCGATAACTGTAAAAGAAAGGAAAAAGGGGATGGGCACAGCCCCTATAACTTAAAGGGGCTATGCCCAGAAGAGTGAAAGAAGGGGAAGCCCTATAACTTAACACAGGCCAAGGGTAAAGCAGCACTCTAACGTAAACAAACTGACATTTAAACACGTTTAGAGAAAACAAAGTTAAGAAGAGCCCTCTAACTAAAACAGGCTGCTTAAGTAGAGGCTGGGATAGGGAAAAAAAGGCCTAGTGGAAAAAGACGGCCAACAGCACAAAAATCAGCAGAACAAAGTGGAAATAACCACAACTAACACCAAACTAGTTATATCTAGAGTAAGAATAATTAAGGAGAGACAATTTCCAACAATAGTAGGGTGGTGCAGCGGTTAGCGTTGCTGCCTCACAGCAAGAGGTTCTCCGGTTTGATCCTCGGCTGGGATGCCTTCTGTGTGGAGTCTGCATGTCCTCCCTGTGACTGCATGGGTTTCCTCCGGGTACTCCGGTTTCCTCCCACATCCCAAAGGCATGCTGTAGGTGGACTGGACACACTAAACTGGCCCTAGGTGTGAGTGTGCATGTGTGTGCCTTCTGTGAAAGGTTGGGCGCCGGGCTGGCAATTCCACACCATAAACCTCCACTGCCAATCATGAGCGGACAGGTGATCCACTGTGGCGACCCCTAACCAGGAAAAGTCGAAAGAAGTAGTAGTAGTGGTAATAATCAATACTATACTTAGCCAGAGCCAGTATAAACGAGCACCCAATCTTGTTTAACAGCAAACAAGATATGGGGAGCTTTCCTAGTGCATGCTGGGATAGGGTTTAGCCACGAGCTAGTGGAAGACCTCGAGCTTATATATAAGACCAAGTCGGATCAGAGAATTGGATCCAAACCCATCCTGGTAACAATGAAGGCGAGACAGGACAACAACACATTAGCTGTGTAAATGTTTAGGTGCAAGCCAAAAAGTCAATGACTTGGTCACTAAGCAGCTGCAATCCACAAAAAAGAACAGAAAGACTAGGACAGAAAAAGATCAAAATCAACCACAAGCACCAAGGCTTTATATCTGGGCTGTCCTATGACAATAGTTTGATGTAAAACAGCATACAAAGTGAACCAAAGACACTCTAAATGAGAGCCAACACACTTCTAATGAGTGAAAGGAGGAGTTAAAAGCAGTACCAGCAGGAAACCTGACTGAACATGAGAAAGCAGCAGCTCAAGTAAGGTAGGAAATAGTGTGGCACATAGCTGAAACTTCTCAGAACATCAACAAATAACAGCAGGCTTACTAACATGTATACTTTGACAGAAACCTTGGTAAGTAGTGCAGCTGTTGGAAAATAATGCAGCTAATGTATTGTCACTATCACAGTAAGTACTGCTAACAGCAAAGCACACACAACAGAGTAGCTTGGACAGTGGTGGAGCAGGGACTTGTGTTAATGTACTAAAGTGCCCCTGGTATACACACAGATGACAACAGAATGCTTCCAATACCTGAAGGTTACAAAAAGGGGAAAAAAATAAATACTCACCTCTCCCTCTTGAGTCATATTCATGGCTTCCAGGTCAACTTCCACTCGAGACTGACGCATTTGAGCCCTTATTGAACGCTTATCCTGTAAGGGAAAAGCAAAATGCTGGTAAGTGTTGAATACTAGTCAAATCATGAAAACTCGAGTGTTAAGGTTTCATACTGCTAGTCTGTAAAGGAAATTATTTTTCCATTCATTGAGTTAGCATACTCCACTTCACTCAAGTATGCAAGGCCAGCAATTTCCAAGAAGAATGACACTGCCTGTAACCTAGCAGATAGTACCATTCAAGAAAGCCTGAATGTTCAAAATTGTGTACATGGATGGTGGCACCTTAAAACAAAGACAAAAGCATCACTTTACATCATGATGATATTGCAGTGTCAAACAGCTAGAGGGCAGAGGATGTAAGATTACTGCACATTTCCCAAAGGAGCCCTGACTTACACATATGCAGTGCTGGAAAATTGCCATAAAAAGACCATACTAAGTCACTAATCAATGATAGTGAAAAAATTTAATTTTACATGACTAACTCAATGCCAAAGAATCTTCTTAATCACTTTAATGCACAAAACCACATGGAAATGTGAAGTCATGGCACAAAGGCAAACAATGTTTGGACAAATCAAACAAGAACAGTAAAAAACAGAACTGTGTAGGCTCAGGAAAAAAGTAACAAATAAAGCTCCCAAATTCTGCATAAAACAAGTGGCAGAAAGTACTGCCTTCTATTAGTCTTGCATCAACCCCACAGAAACATTTGCTTATTCCTGCACGGACGATTGATATGCACTCTGCACACAAATAACAGGCTTCTCTGTCTACTCTACAGCCGAATGGCGATCACAACCCATAACACCCAGCTCTTACAACCACTCCACCAATAACAGGAATTCTATACGTTGACAAAGGAGCAGAAAATGCATGAACAGAGCAATACATGGTCATCCAAGGTCAGCAGGTAGAGGGGGGGTACCTACAATGTGACAGTCTGACATTAAAAGGCATTAATCCTTTCTATTTACAAAGTTTTGTGATGCCGACTGAATGCAAGTAATCATTTAACAGTGCCCTGCAGCAGAAAAGTACAATTGGGGACACTTACCATAAATGCAGATGTTCGAGTGTATTCACTGTTGCAGTCCTTACAAAATGGGTTATCTGGCTCCCGGCAGCCCACAGTCGGCCAGAGTACCAAAGTCCTTGGTAGATGACGTCAGCTGCCTTCGGTTTCAAGACTAACGTCAGGTACAAAGGAAGGCAGCCGATGCCATTTCCTCAGTTTTTCTTGCCTCAACTGTTAAGAGCCCCCAATAAGGTTAGACCAAGAAAAGAAAAATCCAGTTTGTGCCCTAGGAAAAAAAGGGGGATGGAAGGGGGGGGGGGACCAGGACTGCAACAGTGAATACACTCGAACATCTACATTTATGGTAAGTGTACACAACTGTACTATATTCATCATGTTTCACTGTTGCAGTCCTTACAAAATGGGTTGATTCCCAAAGCCCAGGAAAAAAACAAAACAAAAGGGGGGAGGAACACCCACTGTTTAAGAGTTGGTAAGAATGCCCTGCAACACTGCAGTGGCAAAACCAACCCTGGACTTGGAAAACAAGGGTGAACTATAATGTTTAGTGAAAGTGTGGACAGAAGTCCAGGTAGCTGCTTCCAGGATGTCCCCAGTAGGTACACCTCTTAAAAATGCTGCTGAGGTAGAGGCTGCTCTAGTAGAATGGGTTCTAATACTCTGTGGAGGACCCTTGCCATGCTGCAAGTAACAAAAGTGAATACAGTGAGCAATCTATTTAGAAATGGACTGTTTAGAAACAGCTTTGCCCTGAGCTCCAGCAGCAAAACTGACCAACAACTGATCCGACTTCCGAAAAGGTTTAATCCTGTCCAGGTAAAATCTAAGCTGTCTATGCATATCCAGGGAATGCAGTAAACTTTCCCTTTTATTCTGAGGATTAGGAAAGAAGGTAGGCAGGTGGATAGACTGGTTAAGACTCAGGCTAGAAACCACCTTAGACAAAGGAGGGATTAGTTTGAAGAGAAACCCGATCAGGCTCTACTGCCATTAAGGCCTGCAGCTCACAAACACTTCTAGCTGAAGTAATAGCCAAGAGAAAAGCAGTTTTCCAGGAGAAAAACTTCAAATCTTTTGAGGCAGCTGGTTCAAAAGGAGGCAGAGTAAGTTTCTCAAGTACAAAATTAAGATCCCAAGCAGGAGTAGGTGCCCTTCTGGAAGGCTTTAAATTGCTAGCTCCCCTGAGAAACTGTTTCATCAAGGGATGAGAGAAAATGGGTTGCTCAAAGGAACAATGAGCAGAAATAGCTGAAGCATGAATCTTGATAGAAGAAAAGAAAGTCCACCATTAAGCAAGCCTGCCAGATAGCAAGAATAAGAGGAAAAGTAGGTTGAGCAGGGTCTTCCCATCTAGTCTGCATCCACATGGAGAATCTTTTCCACTTATCTGCATATGATTTCCTAGTGCTAGGCCTCCTGGCCTCACAAAAAACCTCAACCACCTGTTGGAAAGGTTTATATAATGAGCCAGGCTGCCAAATGCAGTCTGAAGATGAGGATGCAGAATTTCTCCCCCTCCTGAACCAAGAGATCTGGTATCGGGGGAAGATGCCAAGGCTGAGACTGGGAGAGACTGTGAAGTAGTGGATATCAATGTTGCCTGGGCCAGTCTGGAGCTATGATAATGGCCCTTGTTTTTTGTCCCTTATCTTTAACAGCACTCTGGGAAGAAGAGGCAGAGGAGGGAAGGCATAGATTGAGAGCTGTGTCCAGGGAAAGGACAGAGCATCCACTTTCCAAGCTTTGTTGTGATGATCCTTTGTGCAAAATGTTGGAAGAAGGTGGCTGATCGGAGATGAAAAGAGATCCACCTGGGGAGTGCCCCAACACTGAATGATGCGAAAGAAGATGGTCTTGTTTAGTTGCCACTCGTGAAGATCCAGGACCTGCCTTACTCATCTGGTCTGCCAAGGTGTTGAGCCCTTCCTGGAAAAAGCTGAGCTATCAGATGAATGCTCATGGAAGCTGCTATGGACCATAGTATCATGCTTTGTCTGCACAGGGGGTAAGAGTGAGTCCCTCTCTGCTTGTTGATGTACCACATGATTGTGCTGTTGTCTGTCCTGACTAGAAAAGTACTGAGAGAGAGTAGATGCTTGAAAGCCATCAAGGCCTGCTGGACTGCTATCAATTCCTTCAGATTTATGTGCAAATTAACCTGTTGATAGCTCCAAGTCCCCTGAATGCATCTGCCCTCTAGATGTGCTCCCCAAGCGTAGTCCGAGGCATCTGTGGTGAGAGTCTGTCTGGCAGGAAGTGGACAAAAAGGCAGGCCTTTGTTCTGTGAACAGGCTGTCGCCCACCAAAGAAACTCCATCTACAGGCAGGGAATCAGAGAAGTATCAAGTCTAAAAGACACCAAAGGTTTTTGAGGTACAACTATTTTCCTCATATGCAGTCTGGCATAAGGAATCATCAGAATACATGAAGCCATGACTCCCAGGGCTTGCAGGAATTGTCTCGCAGAGAACTGGGTCGTGCTTGCCAAATTCTTGAAGTAATTCGAAAGATCCATTTGTTTCTCTTGAGGGAGGAATACCACCTGGGCGGCTGTGTTCAGACTCGCTCCCAGGAATACAATCTCCCCTGGTGAGTACCAATTTTGACTTCTTTTCGTTGATAGTGTAGCCCAAAGAGGTAAGAAGGTTCTTTACAAAGTCAAAATCCTTTAGAAGTTGCTCTGGAGAGTTTACTTGAATAAGACAATCGTCAAAGTAAGGGTAAATCTGAATGTTTCTTTGCCTGCAAAAAGCAATGACTGGAGCCAGGCATTTCGTATAAACTCTGGGAACAGTATATAAGCCAAAGGGCAGTGCAGAGAATAAGTGCTTCTTCCCCACCCTGAAGTGAAGGAACTGCCTGCAGCTTTCCTTTACTGGGATGTGCAGATAAGCTTCTTAGAGATCCAAAGTCATCAGCCAGAAATCCTTGGCCAGCATTGGCAGAAATTGCTGAAGAGTGAGCATTTTGAACATGGGAATCACCAGCAAAGTGTTTATATTGGTCAAATCCAGAATACGGCACCAGGTGCCCCCTTTTTCGGGAACCAGGAAAAGTCTTGAGTAGAAACCCTGGCCTATCTGTAGTGCAGGAACTGGCTCTATTGCTCCCAAGTATAGCAAAGAAGAAACTTGTTTTTCTGCTTCTGCCCTTTGATGTGGGGGAATATCTGGGTATCCTTGGTGGACAGGGAAGGTGTGAAAAGAGAACTTATAGCCTTTGGATAGTATTTGCCATCTGTGATGGTGGACCAGACATCTGCAAAAGTGGCTAACCTTCCCCGCAAAGGAAACCCTGGGCCCGTAGAGGCAGGCAGGGGAAGTCCGGAGTCAATGGAAATGCTTGCTTTGGGAAGTTTGCTTAGAACTCCCCGATTTTGAAGAGGAAGCCTGCCAGTGCTTAGCCTTTTGAGGGGTGGAAATCTGTCCACTAAAAGGCCTGTAACCCTTAGGCCTAGCACAACCCTGTTTACTAGGATCAGGAAAAGTCCAATTCTTAGAAGGGCAATGTCGACTAAAACGAGGAGGTTGAACTTGCAGAAAGTCCTTAACAGTTTGCATAGATTTGGCCTTATCATCCAACTTTTTCAACACCTCTTCTGCTTTGCTACCAAAAAGATTGTCCTTGTGCAAAGGCATATCCAGTAATTTAGATATGACAGGTTCAGAAAGGGGCTGTTCCCTGAGCCAAGCATGTCTTCTAATAACAGAACCAGTGGCTGCTGCCCAGTGGCTGCTGCCCTGCAAGAAGCCTCCAAAGTGTCAATACCACAATGTGGAGAAAGTTTAGTGACAAGAGTGGCAGAATGTTTAGTGACAAGAGTGGCAGAATTCAATAAATCTTGCATGTCCTTACTCTCCATCAAGGAAGGAACACTAGCAAGTTTAGCCTTAATGGCCTTCCAAAGCATGCTGCTGATATTTAAGCATATGAAAAAGACAATTAACTGACCTAATCGCAAGGGTAGAGGAAGTATACAACTTTTTACCCCATCTATCCAAGGCCCTAGATTCCCTGTCAGAGGGAACAAGATTTTTAGCAACCATGACTTTAACACCTTTAGGGCCCTAAGAAATAATCTCAGGATCAGCAGTAGGATTCTTGAAAAGGAACTGATGAGAATCAGGAACTCTATAATACCGGTCAGGTTTCCTGGGAGCAGGAGGAACAGAATTAGGAATCAAAGAATTCTCCAGGAAAACATCAACAACTTCCAAAACCGGAGAGATAGCCAAAGGCTTACGATGTGGCAAATCCAAAAAATCCCTAATCCTTTTCTTAGACTGAGGGTAGTCCTGACTTTCCCATTTGAAATGCTCCCTAAGAGTATTCAGAGAATCTCCAAAAGAAAAATCTTCTGGAAGGGAGGCAAAAGGGATGGAGTCTTCTGCATCAGAATTCTCAAAACCAGAAAAAAGTTGAGAGTTTCCCTCTTCATCAGCAGAGTTGCTGGAAATCACAGGGTCCGAGGCAAGCAAAACTTCTGGGGACAATTCCCTAGCCCTCTTAGAAGGAGGTGGCTGAGAGCCCCTAATAAGGGTCAAGAGATCACTAGCCATTTTAATCATATGAGACTGCGGCATTTGAGGGGAGGCCGGCGCCTGCTTTTGAGTAGATTTGCAGCTGGAAGGCCTGCTAGAAAGCCGGAGGGACTCAGGAGGCCTAGCCACCGCAGTAGTCTGAACCAAGGTAGTCGGCCTGGATCTAGTCACCGGTCGGAGAAAGGAGGCCTCAGAAGCAGGCGCCTGCTTAGTGGCTCCAGATCCAGAGGCGGCAACTGGCGGAGGGTCAGAAGACGAAGTGGAAGCCTGCAGTATGGAGGACTCAGAAAAGGTCTCTGTAGAGGGCTGCTGCAGGACATCCGCGGACTGCAGGGGCAATGAAAGTGCCTCACTGACTACCGCTGGCCTGACAGCCAACTTAAGGGGAACGTCGCAGTCTAATTTGACCCTAAGCCTGTCGCAGTCTTTATCCTTGTGCTTCTTAGGAACATCTGAAGTCAGGAGACCAGAAGACGCCATACCGATTAACTTAGGCCAAACTCCGAATGCTTAAACAAGATCCTAGCTCAACGGCGTATGGTACATGGGTTGAAAGAAGGACAGAGATCACAATTAGGGACTTTGTGCTTAAGGCCCAAACAAGTAATACAGTAAGAGTGAAAACCACGGTGCGGAATCTGTTTTCCACAAGCAAGACATTTATTAACTTTCTCTGACATTCATTAAAGCAAGAAAAGAGGGTCCCCAATGGGGTACTTATCTGAGGATGTCTTCAACTTAGCAGTCGGAATACAAAAATAAGGTACTCTGACGACCGGTACTCATGCAAATTGCTTCTGCTTCGGGCTCCGGGGCAAAAAAGACTGAGGAAATGGCATTGGCTGCCTTCCTTTTTACCTGACGTCAGGCTTAAAACCGAAGGCAGCCGAAATCATATACCAATGACTGGTATTCTGGCCGACTGTGGGCTACCAGAAGCCGGATAACCCATTTTTTAAGGACTGCAACAGTGAAACACAATGAACATCAGGCAGCCTTCTATGAAAATGCCATGTAGAATGTAAACATCTACTAAACAAAATACAAAAAGCTAGCAAACTAATTTCCAACTCCAGAAAGCAAACCTCACTGGCAAGTGCAACTGTTACAAGGAATCAGGGTAGATCTAGGGAACTATCACAGTTAAAAAAAAAAAAAAAAAAAATTTGCACTATGCTCAAAGTGCAATCACAATAGTATATAGTGACACAATCAACCAGTGTGAATATATAAACAGTGCTAGCTAGCATTCTCTTATAGGATGTAATGATCTGTGTAAACAGCATTCACATAAAAGCACAACAGTAGTTTTTAATCAACTGTAAATGCAACCCCCAGAATTTTATTTACAAGTTTCTATACTTATTACATTCTATGCAAACCACATGCAAATAACTAATTTCACCAGTACACCATTTGTTATTTAAGCAGTTTTTTATATATATATATATATATATATATATATATATATATATATATATATATATATATACACACACACACACACACACACACACACACACACACACACACACACACACACACACAATTTTTTAAAGCCACACATTCAGGTTTTGGTCAAACTAATAATTACAATTCCATCAATGTTATCATAAAATAAAAAATGAAAACAAAATTTTTCTATATAAAAGAAGCTTACAGACAGTGAGAACGTACAGTTCACCCTCCTGCTCAGTTATAAAACTTCTGAAAGCAGTATTTTTTTTTTTTTAAAATTACTTTTTCTTAAGATCCCTTTTTCTGTGTAGATATCATTCACATAACTCTCTCTCAACATCTTATTTCTTGTTTCCAACATCCATCCCGTCTCATACACTAGTCATGACATGGTCCTATAATAACCATTTACTTCTAATTTTCCCTCCCACATGCCTGTTTTGTGCTGTCAAATTTCTTCCACTGATGTCATTCACTGTTCCTACTACTTCCTTCCACTTGGGTTTAACTAATTTCTTCCATTTGTTCATGATGTTTTTCTTGCTACTACTAAAGAAAATTTTATTAGGGCTTGAGCACCTTTAGGAGTTACTACTTCTGGTTCTCAACAACATAACTTCTTCAGTGAATCGTATGCCTAAGATTAAATTCCTCAGTAGTTTTGTAAGTTGGTTTTCAAGTTTTCTAACTTATTACAGCCAAGTAACGTCTCCAGGCTTGCTACCTCCTACTGCGCCTCTAGGTATCAAATATTGCCTCTTCATATTTGTATTAATAATTCCAAAACCATGCTACATACATGGTATCAGAATATTTTTTCTTGAAGCATACATGATGGTAAACACAGTTGTATTGGTATATGACCTCTGTCAATGAGTATTTGTTAGAACTGTAAGGTGATAACTTCATTTTTAAAGGCTAAAGCCACACCCACTGGGAGTTAAAGGTAGACACTCAAAAGATTTGTACTGGAGGGAATGAGCTAAACTAAACAGTACATATTATATATGCTGGAGCCAGTGCATGAAAGAGTTGGCTTCGGATCCTAAGATAGTTATCTTTCAGATCCAAGACAGATGGACCCGGAAGTTTTGGATCCCAGGTTTCTGAAGCAACCAAAGAGATCAGAGTAAGAAGTGGTGGTGTGGTAGATGGACAGACCTCCTAACTCAAGGGGGAAGAAGCTGGTAAAACACCCATCTGGACCTGTACCGAAAAACAAGTTCATTATTCTGTCCACATCTTCCTCACTCAGAGTCCTGGACGAATGAGGCGAGGCAAGGGAAGATAACTGATCAGTGCCTTTCCAAACCAGGCGAAGGGACCCTGGAAGGCACAGGATCAGAAGAAGGGGAATACCTGGTCCTTTGAATAATAGTCGACCTGAAGCAGTCTGACCAGAAAGTTTCTTTGTAGGACCCAAGGACAAAGTAGAGTAGTTTCTTCTTCAGATCCGAAGGGAAGGAGCTTTGAGATCTTCTCAGATCAGATTTCGATCTCTTCCTTGATGGCTCCAAAGACACAGTCAAGATAGTGGAAGGCTTAGGAGACTTTGAAGTGGACTCCTTAGCTTTAATTTTGGGGGATGAACTCCAGTGATAGCTTCATCAAAAGAAGATAACAATAAACGTTTGAGGATAAGTTTATTTTTCCTATCCACAAGAGCTCTGGGATTGAAATTTTGATAAATGGAACAATCCTCCTGAAATGTTTGTGGCATACCTCTCAACCTCCAGGTTAGAGAATCAGGGACAAAAGATCTTAAAATCGGGGACAATCAGGGACACCTAATCAACATAATATATGCATATTTAAATTACCACATTAAGGGACACACCCACACATGTTCAGCTACATAAAGACAGGGCATCATTTTAGATAAGTTATAAAGGAGTTCTATATATACACAGGCTCATTATGGGATTATTCATATTTTCAGAGAGCCGTACAAAATCCAAATGGAAAAGAAATGCAAATAAATAAAAATAAAAGTAGTACACTCCCACCCTCACACTTAA
Source organism: Protopterus annectens (assembly GCF_019279795.1). Classification (NCBI taxonomy): domain Eukaryota; kingdom Metazoa; phylum Chordata; order Ceratodontiformes; family Protopteridae; genus Protopterus; species Protopterus annectens. The sequence goes on from NC_056743.1 coordinate 1,276,949,611, forward strand.
GAAAGCTGGTTTTAAGACAAGTGCTGAAACATTTTCCAAAACAGACAATATGGAAGCAATACACACAATAAGACAGATCTCTCAACGTGTTAGCACAAGAACTTTGTAGAAAGCATAAAATAATAAGGTGGACAAAGGCACAAACAGAGATAGATTTTCAATATTGCTCCTATAAACTTGCTATAACAACAGGGGTGGGGGGGCAAAGGTCCAAACATTTGGGACATATTTTAAATATTCCTCCTATAAACTTAAAATAATGTTATAACAACAGGATATGTATTAACATGCATTTCATAAAGAAATTCAAGGTCTAAAACTCAAATGTCTGTCATGACTGGTTAACTTCAGTCAGTGGTTTGCCAAGGACAGATTTTAAATATTGCCTAGAAACTTAGAAAAACGCTAGAATTGCAGGATGTGTGTTAAAGACCTGCATCTCTTACATAAAATACATTTAACTCGAGGGTTAGCCATTTGTCAGAAAACAACTTACCAGTAAGAAGAAGGTTAGCCCAGAAGAATTAAAATAAAAATCCACAACTAGAGTCCAGAAGAATGGCGGCATAACTCAGACCTTATGTGCACAAATATTCCAGCAACTCACCGTGATACAGCTCACTTCCAAAAGGAGAAAAATGGTCCACATTCCCTTGAGTAGGCGATTCAGCAATAATGAAACACATCCCAAGTTATTCATTCTTATTCTTATTATTCTTTATACCTGGCAGCTTCAAGCTTTGCAAAGTCCTCCCCAAGACAGCAAGACGATAAGTTCATTCACCGAATAACTGTTCTTCAAAACTACGGCTCATCTATTTGTAATGATGATATGCGGACCTAACTGAGGACCAAAACACATCAGGTCCGTGTTTCCGCATGTAAGCAACAGGAAGTTAGGAAAGAAATGGCGAAACTGGTAAGCAGCATGCAAATGAGATGCAGTAAAGTGATGCTCTGATTGGCTAAGACACCTACAGCCAGAACAGAGGTCGCTTTACTGCAAATCTCGGGGGAACAAGCAACCAAATTGGGCAATCGGAGGATTAAGCTTATTTAAGCTTAAAAACAGGTGGTCCCATGGAATTCGGGACGTTTGAGAGATGTGGTTTGTGGCCCTAAACAATACACACAGAGAATGAGTGTCTGAAAGAGGCAATTTATGCCAGTGTTGGAGAAAAAAAATCCCTTTGCCCTTTAAGTACAAACTAAAAAGAAGTTATGTACTCACCATAATGTTCCATCTTTACTGCCTATTTCTTTAATCTCTCCTCACAAATGGGTTAAGGATCCAGTCATCAGATCTGACTCAGCTGTTACTAAGCTCATGGCAACCAAAGAAGCTCTTGGAGAACTCCTCTTACCAACAATGCATCTCTCCCTGTTCCCTCAGATCTTGTTTGCCATTACTCACACTGGCAAGAAACCCAGAAATGAAACCAGAGAGTGAAAGAAGGTTGAAGAGACCAGCTCTGCAGAGACAAGGATAAGAAAAAAAAAAGTTCTACAGTATAGAAGCTTATCATTCAAACAGGGCTGGAGGGAGGGGATGTAAGGAGAGATGAAAAAAATTGACAATATAGTTGGAATGTTATCGTGCGTACATAACTTCCTTCATCTGATATTGTCAATTTTTTATCTCCTCTTCACAAATGGGAGAGTCCACAGCTTCCTATATCCAAGGAGGACTCAAGGGAGAATGATCCTTAGAACCGTCAAACCAAAGGAGGCCCTTCCCCCTGGGAGACCATGTCCAACTTATAGTGGGTGATAAAAGGTATGATGGTTAGACCAAGTGACTGCTACACAAATGTCATCCATGAAAGCGTTAGTTTGAAGAACAGCAGACAAGACCATGACCACAGTGTAATGAGCCCGAACAAGCCTGGGGAGAGTAATACCCTTTGAGGTGTAAACAAAGGGAATGCAATCGGAAAGCCATCTTGAAAAGGTAACCTTGGAGACTGATGAACCTTTCATAGGACCTGCAAAAGCAAAGAACAACTGCTTTGTCTTGTGAAACTCTTTGGTTCACTGTAGGTAGAATCTAACTGCCTATGCACATCCAACAAGTGCAAAATATTTATTTTATTTTACATTTGTTAACAGAGTAGAGTCCGGCTGGGCAAGTAGCCTGTTTTCAGTGGAGACCCGGGAAGATAAGCTCCATAACAATAGTACAAAAAATTTTAAAAGATTTACAAACAATATACAAAAAAGTTTGACAGTTGCAGACAATCACAATTTACAAAAAAGTGAATGTAAAACAGAAAACATTACATTTCTTAAGCCTTATTACAGACAGTAATATGAAGCTCATTATATATATATATATATATATATATATATATATATATATATATATATATATATATATATATATATATATATATATATATATATATATATTTTTTTTTTTTCATAGGGTAGAAGTAAGACAAGAAGATAGCAGAATAGAAAACATTTGATCGAAGGCATGAGAAACTAGCCAGAAGTACTACAGGAGCATAGCCATTGTTGAGTAAGGTATTCCTCTAGGATTTTTTTTTCTTAAATATAAATCACCCTTGTTGGGGAAGACAGGCAAATGGATGGTTTGGTTGATATTGGTTTGAGAAAACTTTTGGGGAGAAAGGAATGGTTGGTACGCAGAGAGACTCTGTCTTTGTGAAAAATCAGATACAAAGATTGTTAGCATAAAGCTTGTATCTCTGAAATTCTCCTTGCAGAACTGCTACAGAAATATAGTTTTCCAGGAGAGAAACAATATCACAGGGTAGTCAATAGTATAAAGTAAGGCAGCCGACGCCACCACAAGTTTTTCTTGCCCTGACAGGAGCCCTCAAGTGGGAGCCAGAATATGGTGTTAGAACGCCACCAGTAGAAAGCAAATACCAAAAAGTTCCTTGTAAGGAGAGAGGGAGAGAGAAAGAGAGAAGAAGAGGGGGGTGGAGGGAGGGAAACCAGGACTACAACAGTGAATACACTCAAACATCTACATTTATGGTAAGTGTATACACAACTGTACTATGTTCGTGTTTCACTGTTGCAGTCATCACATTTGGGTTGATTCCCAAAGCTGAAGAAAAGGGTGGAGGCAGTCAAGCAGAGTAGGGGCTTGCTAGGATGCCCTGCAAGACTGCAGTGGCAAAACCTGCCCTGGATTTGGAGAAGATAGGCAGGTGGAAATACTTGGTGAATGTGTGAACAGATGCCCATGTGGCAGCCTCCAGAATGTCCCTAGTGGGGACTACTTTGAGGAAAACTGCAGAGGTGGAGGCTGCTCTGGTAGAGTGAGTCCTGATCCCCTTAGGGGGTAGTTTCCCATTTTGCTTGTAACAGAAATGGATGCAGTGCGCTATCCATTTGGAAATGGTTTGTTTGGACATGGCTTTGCCCTCTGCCCCTGCAGCAAAGCTGACCAGTAATTGATCAGTCTTTCTGAATGATTTTTGTCCTGTCTAGACAGAATCTGAGCTGTCTGTGCACATCTAGAGAGTGCAGGATCCTTTCCTCCTTGTTTTGTGGGTTAGGGAAAAAGGTGGGCAAATGAATGGATTGGTTGAGAGCCACACTGGACATCAAACGTTGGGCATGAAGTATGGGTTAGTCCTGAGGGACACCCTGTCAGCATGGATGATGATGAAGGGCTCTACAGCCATGAGTGCTTGTAGCTCTGAGACTCTTCTGGCTGAAGTGATGGCCAGAAGAAAGGCAGTCTTCCAGGAGAGAAACTAACTTTGCTGAATATGCTGGTTCAAAGGGGGGCAGGGTGAGCTTTTCCAACACAAAGTTTAGGTCCCAAGCTGGGGTAGGTGCTCTTTTGGGTGGCCTCAAGTTGCTAGCCCCTCCTAGGAACTGTTTGATCAAAGGGTGTGAGAAAAGTGGGTGCTCAGTGTTGAAATGAGCAGAGATAGCAGAGGCATGAATTTTAATAGAGGAGAAGGAGAGACCTCTGTGTACCAGGGACAGCTAGGTAATCCAGGATGAGAGGTAGGGAGGGCTGTGCCATATCTGCTCCCTTAGCCTAAATCCAGGTGCAGAATTCCATTTGTCAGCTAAGACTTTCTAGTGCTAGGGCGTCTAGCCTCACGTACAACATCTAGCACCTGTTTACGGAGATTGGCATATTGATCAGTGGTCAGGGAATAAGCCAGGCTGCCAAACTGAGGGTCTGCAATTGGAGATGCATGAATTCTCCTTCCCTCTGGGTGAGGAGGGCTGGGGTCTGAGGGAGATGCCATGGTGGCAGTGAGGACAGGCTGCGCAACAGTGGGTACCAGTGCTGGCGAGGCCTGTCTGGAGCAATCAGACTTGTTCTTGGTTTTTCCTCCCTTACTTTGAGCAGTACCCTGGTGATGAGGTAGTGGGGGAAATGCATAGACTGAGATATTGATCCAGGGGAAGGATAGGGCATCCACTTTCCAGGCCATGCAGAATTTGCTATGCTGATGGTTGTTGTGAGAAGCCAAGAGGTCGACCTTCGGGGTGCCCATTTCTGAGTTATTAGGGAGAATGTTCTTTTGTCTAGCTGCCACTCGTGTGGATCTACAAGATTTCAGCTTAAGTGGTCTGTCAGAGAGTTTAGAGAGGCTGGCAGGAATTGTGCTAACAGATGGAGTTGCATGGCAGAGGACGTGTGCCAAAGGGTCATGGCCAGACTGCATAGAGGGTAGGAGTGAGTCCCTCCCTGCTTGTTGATATACCACATCACAGTGGTGTTGTCTGTTTTGATCAGGAGAGCCCCTGGGAAAGAAGGGGTCTGAATGGTGTCAATGCGTGCTGGACAGCTAACATCCCTTTTTGGTTGATGTGCAGATGGATTTGCTGTGGGCTCCATTGGCCCTGTACACACCTGTCGTCCAAGTGTTCACCCCAGGTATAGTCTGATGCATCTGTGGTGAGGGTCTGGGTGGCGGGGGATGGTGAGAAAGGTAGTCCCTTGCTGTGACAGCATGCTGCTGCCCACCAAAGAAAATCTTTTCTTAGGCAAAGTATCATTGGTATAAGAGTTTCCAGGTCTTGAGAGTGTTGATACCAAAGGCTTTTTAGGTACCACTGAAGTTTCCTCATATGGAATGGATAGGATGCAAGATGCCATGAACCCCACAGCTTGCAAGATTTTCCTTGCTGATAACTGGGGTCTGGTGGCTAGTTGAGAGAAGTAGGCTGTCAGGTAAGATTGCTTTTCTGGAGTAAGGAATGCCACCTAGGATGCTGTGTCCAGGCTTGCTCCTAGGAATATAATAATTTGGGTGGGTACTAGAGTTTGGATTTCTTTTCATTGATGGTGTATCCTAGGGAGGTCAGCAGGGACTTTACAAAGGCCAGATGCTTGAGCAGCTTTTTCTGACTGTCTGCCTGAATCAGGCAGTCGTCTAAGTATGGGTAAATATGGATATTCCTTTGTCTGCAAAAAGCAATGGCGGGCACCAGACATTTGTGAAAACTCTGGGAGCAGTAGATAAGCCAAAGGGAAGCACAGAGATCCTGCCCTGAAACGCAGATATTTCCTGCATGATTCCCTGATAGAGATGTGGAGGTAGTCCTCTTTTAGGTCTAGGGTGGCTAGCCAAGCATTCTTGGAGAGCATAGGTAGCAGTTACTGAGCATGAACATTTTGAATTTTGGTATCACCAGAAAGGTGTTTAGAATGGAGAGATCAAGGATGGGGAGCCAGATGCCCTCTTTTCTGGGAACCAGTGAAAGTCTGGAGTAGAAACCTTGGCCTAACTGTTCTGCAGGAATGTGCTCTACTGCCCTCACAGAGTGCAGGGAAAGGATTGGAAGTGTGTGGAAGGAAAATCTGTATCCCTGAGACACTACGTTGGAGGACCCAGCGGTAGTTGGTAATGGTGGCCCAAGTGCTTGCGTGAAAGCACAGCTTTCCTCCTAGGGGCAAGTACAGTTGGGTAGATGGGGGGGGGTCATTGTGAGTTCTTACTGTGAGGGGGTGGTTTTGCAGTGGAGGAACTCCATTGCTTTGATCTCTTCATTCCATGTGGCTGCTGTCTGGGGGGGGGGGGGTCTGCTTCCCCAGAGTAAAGGCTGAACCGACCTGGTGGGGGCAGGAAAGGACCAATGTTAGAAGGGGCAATGCCTGCTGAAATCTGGGTGGCTGGACCTGTAGGAAATCCTTAACTGTCTGCATAAATTTAGCTTTTTCTTCCATCTTTTTTAAGACCTCCTCTGCTTTGGCGGCAAACAAGTTGTCTTTGTGCAAGGATGCACCCAATAATTTAGATTTGACATGGTCTGGTAAGGGCTGTTCCTTAAGCCAAGCATGCCTTCTAAGGACAGGACCAGTGACTGCTGCCCTGCAAGAAGCTTCTACAGCATCAAAACTACAGTGTACAGTGTGATTAGTTACTTGACTTGCAAAATGCATTAACTCTTGTAACTCTATTTTCAGCACAAGCAGGAAAGGAAGACACTTTTTGTTTGAGTTCCATGGTATGTTGTTGAAATTTTAGCATATGGAACTGACAACTTAGTGCTCTGATAGCAAGAGTAACTGAATTGTTTAGTTTGCTGAGATCCAGAATCAGTTTCCAGTCACCCGTTTTCTTTGGAACTACAACGAACTTTGAGTAAGTTCCAAATCCTCCCTGGTCTGGGGGGACCTCTTGGATGACTCTTTCTAGCTGTTTCTAAACCTGAACAACTGCCTGCTCCCTTTGGTTGGAACATCTAGGATTCTGTTGATAAGGGCAGGTGATTGACTGAAGGGAAACTGACGACCTCTGGATATAATCCTCTGCACCCACAATCGGAAGTTATGTTTTACCAGGCTCTCCAGTGCAGGGATATTCGACCCACCCTCAACTGCCTCCAGAGGTGAACAAATCGGGCCTCCTTTTAAGAGTGCATTAACGGTTTCTGAAAAAAAGGGTTCCCTAGTCAGTCCAGGTATAGATTTGCTGTATATAGGACTCTCTGTAAGCTTCTGAGCCCCCCAATCCTTTCTGTGTTGGAGGGAAGCCAGTGGGAGTGGTAAGCATTAGGTAGCCTATCTACCACAAAAGGAGTGGCTTCTGGCCCAGAACTTGTACCTTATTGGCCGTTTGAGCAGTGTTTTTTTCTCTCTCTTTCAACTTTCTGCATTTACGCTTGTTTCCTGCCTTCCCTGTAACTAGTCTAGTCCAGATATAGACTTGCTGTATCCGGGACTGCTGGTAAGCGTCTGAGCCCCCCAAGACTTTCTGTGTTGGAGGGAAGCCTTCTAGCTTATCAGTGGGAGTGGTAAGCAATAGGTAGCCTATCTTCCACGGGAAGAGTGGGTTTTGGCCCATAACTTGTAGTTTATTGGCCGTTTAGGCAGTTTTTCATCTCTTTCAAATTGCTGGCTTAAAAGCCTGCGTTTGTGCTTGTTCCCTGCCTTTCCTGTAACTAGTCTAGTCCAGGTACAGATTTGCTGTATCCAGGACTCTGTAAGCTTCTGAGCCCCCCAAGCCTTTCTGTGTTGGAGGAAAGCCTTCTAGCTTATCAGTGGGAGTGGTAAGCATTAGGTAAGTCTATCTACCACAAGAGGAGTGATTCCTGGCCCAGAAATTGTAGCTACTGGCCGTTTGAGCAGTTTTTTCCACATCTCTTTCAACTTTCTGGTTTAAAAGCTGCACTTGCACTTGTTTCCCGCTTTTCCTGTAACTAGCCTAGTACAGATACAGAGTTGCTGTATCCAGGACTGTTTAGTAAGCTTCTGAGCTCCGCAAGCCTTTCTGTGTTGGAGGGAAGCCTTCTAGCTTATCAGTGGGAATGGCGAGCACTAGGTAGCCTATCTACCACAAGGGGAGTGGCTCTGGCCCAGAAATTGTAGTTTATTGGCCGTTTGGGCAGTTTTTCCATCTCTGTCAACTTTCTGGTTTGAAAGCCCATGTTTGCGCTTGATCCCCACCTTTCCCGTAACTAGTCTAGCCCAGGTACGGGTTTGCTGTATCAAGGACTGTTTGTAAGCTTCTGAGCCCCCCAAGCCTTTGTGTTGGAGTGGAGCCTTCTTGCTTATCAGTGGGAGTACTAGGCAGCCTGTCTACCACACTTGGAGTGGTGCTTGGTCCAGGAATTGTGGTTTATTGATAATTTGGGAAGCTGTCCATCTCTTTCAACTTTCTGGTTTAAAAGACCACATCTGCGCTTGTTTCCCATCGTTCCAGTAACTAACCTACTGGAAAGCACTAGAAAGTCTTAAACTGATACAAGCCTTCTAGCTTAAAAGAGTCTTTGGAGTGATTAAGTATCAGTTTTCTGTATTTTCTTGCTGTACTTAAATGTTTTCCGCCTAAACACTGATTTTCTAGTGTTTACTGCGATTTAAAAGCTTGCTTTTTTCACATATTGTACTTATTTGACTGCCTGCACTTTTAAAAAGTCATTTTTTGTTTAAATAATTTGTTTAACTATTACAGGCTACACACTAAAGTACGATAGCCTTTTCTGATTGCTTGTAGTCGTTTAAAGCTGTTTTAAGTGTACTTTTTATTGTTGTTTTTGCCTTATCTTAAAAAAAAAAAAAAAAAAACATTCCTTGTTTCCCACCCTTCTAAGCTAGTATAGTACAGTTTTTGGGCTAGTGCTGAATTCAGGGCTGTGTTACAAGTTTATGAGTTGCCCATACCTTACTTGGATAGAGGGAAGTTTCTCTGTTCACCTGCGAGAGAAGGGAACTTTGAGCAGCCATCTGTCCCTGGAGGAGTGGTTCCAGCCCAGAAGTTAGTAGTTTAAAAAACACATTTGCACGGTTTTGCACAACCAGTTAGCTACGGTTAAATTATTTCCCGGCTCCACTAAGTCTCCTCTTCAGTTTTTCCATTGAAACTAGTCTCTCAACCCAAGCACTCAAAAAACATCCTACAGTCCAGCACTTGCTCAGACCTAATAGAACTAATATACCCCGACACTTGATTGCCCAGAAGGACAAGGCAATTTATCCACCCCTCACCAACCAAGTGACTAAGCAGTGCACCCCACTATTCAGGCATGACCAAAGGGCAACTTCAGGTGTACTCCCCAGTCCAGCTGGTGAACCTGGGTATCCTGAGGAAATGTTACAACTGCCTCATGTACCCAGACAACCCTCTCCTCCTACCACAAAACACTAACATATGCGAGAGATGCAATTATACAGCCAAACTGGAGGCTAAGGTCTCTCACCCAAGACTGGAACAGACAGTCATGAGGAGAAAGAGAACACTTGCACCACACCTCCAGCCTCACACAGAACTACTAAACCAGCACTGGCAAAAAAATTCACATAAATACACTAAATCACACTCGGAAGCTCTAAATAAAAACCTGCAAAAACATCAGAGAGCTCCAAAGCAGACACCCAAAAATCATGCACCTCCCGTCACAAAACAGACAAAACATAAAACACAAAAATCAATGTGCCGCACAATCACAGCCCTTAAGGCGAAATGACATACCTAACACACTAGTAATAGGTGACTCCATAATCAGGCACACTGACGTCCCACTCACTAGGCTGGACAAGGAGAAGGTTACTGTTAGCTGCCTGTCAGGAGCCAGAATATGCCACATAACACAAGCACTCAGGTCACTCTAGAACAAGTACAAATATGACTCTGTCATTGTTCATGTTGATGTGAACGACCTGAGACGTACCTCCCTGGACTACATGAAAAGAGACATGGAAGAGCTCTCTGATCATGTAGCCCAGGCGGGTATGACCCTGACCCTGAGTAGCATCCTGCCCTCACCAAGAATGATACCTCAGTATAAAGAAAAAATCATCAATTTCAACAACTGGCTAAGCTTCTGGTGTCATTCAAAGGGGATCCAGTGTCTGTCAGCCTGGGACGACATGATTGACAAGCCACGTTGCTTCACAAGAGACGGCTTGCACCTGTCACCCCTAGGCTTTCAAATATTGGACAAGGCCCTTGCTGCCCCCACAGTGCCTTTTCTAAGCAAGGCTCAAAAGTAAAACCCACCTCCATAAACAGCACAAATAAAGAAATGAGGGTTATGCTACTCAATGTCAGGAGTTTAAATCTCAAAATGCATGCACTCAAAGCACTCCTCAGTATGGAGAAAGTACAGTTTTGTACCTACCATAAATGTAGATGTTAGAGTGTTCACACTGCTGCAGTCATCACACTTGGGTTATCTGGCGTCAGGCAGTCTCGCAGTTGGCCCGAGTTCCAAAGTCTTGGTCCGGCGTCGGTTGCTGTCGTTTCTTCCCTGACGTCAGTGCGACAGGGGTATAAAAGAGGCAGCCGACACCATTTTCTTCAGTTTTTCTTGCCCCAGATGTCAGGTGCCCCCCAAATAGGAAAGCAATACATAATCCTAAGTAAATTACAGAAGTAGAAAACAATAGCTACAGCTGTAAGCAAATACACCATATAGAAATACACCTTGGGGATTGTATAAACAGGGAGCTATAGATAAAACCCAGATAAGAAGAGGGGAAGGTGGGAGGATAACCTGGACTGCAGCAGTGTGAACACTCAAACATCTACATTTATGGTAGGTACAAAACTGTACTATGTTTATCACTGCTGCAGTCATCACACTTGGGTTGAATCCCAAAGCTAAGGCTGGGTGGTAGGTACTAAACAGGGTTTGGAGAAGCTAGTAGGCCCTGCAAAACTGCAGTAGCAAAGCCAGCTCTGGTTTTTGAGTATAGAGGTAAGTGGTAGTGCTTGGTGAAGGTGTGCACTGAACTCCAAGTTGCATCTTCCAAAATATCCTTGGTTGGTACCCCTCTGAGGAAGGCTGATGTTGCTGTAGCCCTGGTGGAATGAGGCCTAATGTTACCAGGTACAGGTTTCCCATGGTGTGTGTAGCAGCAACGGATACAATGTCCTATCCATTTTGAAATGGTCTGTTTTGATATAGGCTTTCCTTGAGATCCTGCAGTATAGGATACAAAGAGCTGATCAGATTTTCTGAAAACCTTTGTTTTATCCAAGTAGAAACGTAATTGCCTGTGAATGTCCAAAGAGTGTAGGAGCCTTTCCCCTTTATTCTGGGGGTTTAGATAAAAGGTGGGTAAATGAATGGTTTGGTTTAGAGCCACACTGGATAGCACCTTTGGCATAAAGGAATGGTTAGTTCGTAAAGAGACTATGTCTTGATGAAAAATGATGAAAGGCTCCACTGCCATTAGGGCCTGTAGCTCTGAGACTCTTCGTGCTAAAGTTATTGCTAGCAGCAGGGCAGTTTTCCATGATAAAAATTGTAAATCAGCTGAAAAGGCTGGCTCGAAGGGTAGTAGTGTAAGTTTTTCCAAAACAAAATTGAGGTCCCAAGTTGGTGTTGGTGATCTTCGGGGCGGTCTTATGTTCTTAGCCCCTCTGAGGAACTGTCTTAATAATGGATGTGAAAAAAATAGGAGGATCCGTGTTGTAATGAGCTGAAATAGCTGAAGCGTAGATCTTTATGGATGAAAAGGAAAGGCCTTTGTGCAACATCTCAGTTAAATATTGCAGAATCTGAGGAATATTTGGGACGAGGATTTTTGGCCTTTCGCCTGGTTCCAGGCGCAAAATCTTTTCCATTTGTCTAAGTAGGTTTTCCTGGTGCTGGGTCTCCTGGCCTCCAGAATGACATCCATAACAGCTGTAGAGAGAAGTGTTGACTGGTTGTTTAAATAATCTGCCATGCAGCCAGATTTAAAGTCTTGAGCTGGCTGCGTAGAATCGGATTGTTTTGCTGAGTCAGCAGGTGAAGAATTTGAGGTAAGATCCATGGTGGGCCTTGAGCCATGTTCCTTAATATTGGATACCAGTGTTGGCGTGGCCAGTCTGGAGCAATGAGTATCATTTGTGGCCTCTCTAATCTGGCTTTTAGCAGCACCTTTGTCAGAAGAGGCAGTGGAGGAAAGGCATACACTGTTAGTGTTTTCCAACTGAATGAGAGGGCGTCCACTTCCCAAGCTAGTGTGTGGTATGTCCTTGTGCAAAACTTTCGCAGTTGGTAGCTTTGGGGGGAGACAAACAGATCCATGTCTGGGCTCCCCCATTTTTGAGTTATCACTGTGAATACTTGTGGGTCTAGTTTCCACTCGTGACGATCCAGGATATTTCTGCTTAGTTTGTCTGCCAATGTATTTTTCTTTCCTGGCAGGAATTGTGCTTGTAGTTGAACTTGGTAGGTCAGTGCTGTGTTCCACAAGGTCATTGCTTGCCTGCATAGGGGGTAGGAATGTGTGCCCCCTTGTTTGTTTATGTACCACATCACTGTGGTGTTGTCCGTCCTTATTAGAAGTTGTCCTGGATGGAGGAGGTCCTTGAAAGCAATTAGGGCATTTTGTACAGCTAGCATCTCTTTTTGATTGCTATGGAGATGCAGTTGATCTGCAGACCATTTGCCCTGAATACACTGCCCTGCCATGTGTGCTCCCCAGGCGTAATCCGATGCATCTGTTGTCATGGTTTGCCTGGCTGTGGGCAAGGTGAAAGGCTGACCCTTGTTGAGGTGACATGCCTGAGCCCACCATAGAAACTCCTGTTGAAGGCAGGGAATTAGTGGTATTATTGTTTCCAAGCTGTGGCTGTGTTGAGTCCATACGCTTTTCGGGTACCACTGTAATTTCCTCATATGCAGTTTGACATATGGTATTAGTAGTATGCAAGATGCCATGAATCCCAAGGCCTGCAGAATTTTTCTTGCAGGGAGTTGGGTCTTTGTTGCCATCATTTTGAAGTAGCGAGTCAGTTGTCCTTGCTTGTCTGGCGTGAGATAAGCCATCTGGGCCGCTGTATTTAAGCTGGCACCCAAGAATATTATGTCTTGTGAGGGCACTAGTTTTGACTTCTTTTCTTTTACTGTGTACCCTAGGCAACTTAGGTTTTTTACAAACGCCAGATGTTTTAAAAGAATGTCCTTGCTGTCTGCTTGAATAAGGCAGTCGTCCAGATATGGATATATTTGGATTCCTCTTTGTCCGCAGTATGCAATTACTGGTGCCAGGCATTTTGTGAAGACCCTGGGCGCAGTAGATAAGCCAGAGGGCAGTGCAGAGAATTGGTAATGAGTTGTACCTGCTATAAATCAGAGGTACCTTCTACAATTTTGTCCGATAGGGACATGCAGGTATGCCTCCTTGAGGTCCAACGTTACTAGCCAAGCCTTCTTGCCCAGAATGGGAAGTTGTTGCTGGAGTGTGAGCATCTTGAATTTGGGTACTTCCAGGTACGTGTTTAGAATTGAAAGGTCCAGAATGGGTCTCCAGGCTTTGTCCTTTCAGGGAACCAGAAAGAGTCTTGAGTAAAATCCTTGTCCTTACTCCTGTGTAGGAACCTGTTGAATGGCTCATGTCCATGAGTGCTGTAATTTGTCTTTGAGCCTCTGCTTGTTGATTTGATGGCAGGTTTGGCATTCCTTTTATCCTTGGTAAAGTGTGAAAGTGGAACCTGTATCCCTGAGTTACAATATTTAGGACCCACTTGTCTTTTGTGATGATGTGCCAACTGACTGCAAAAAGTGCACGTTTTCCTCCCAAGGGAGCTGCCAAGAGTGATTTGCTTGGCAGTCTGAGGGGTAAGTCATTGTGATTGTCTTCTGATAGTTTGAGACCTGTATTCTCCTCCTTTCTGGGTTGTGGCACCCCATTGTCGTGGTTTGTAAGAGCCTTATGGCTGACCTCTGCCCCCTGGGTGTCTGTATTTGCCCCTCTGTGGTCTGTCAGAAGTTGGAAAGGACCAGTTTTTGGTTGGCCAATTTCTGCTGAAACGAGGGGGTTGAACCTGTAAAAAATCCTTGACAGTCTGCATAGATTTTGCCTTCTCCTCCATTTTTTTTAAAACCTCTTCTGCTTTCACACCAAATAAAACATCCTGCTGTAAGGGTGCATCCAATAACTTTGCTTTAACATGATCAGGTAAAGTTTGTTCTTTTAACCAAGCATGCCTACGAATGACAGACCCTGTTACAGCTGCTCTGCAAGAGGCTTCCAATGAATCAAATCCACATTGCAAAGTATGTTTTCCCACTTGTTCTGCTGCATGCAACAAATCCTGCATTTCCTTGTAATCAAGCTGCTCTGTATGTGTACTCATTTTTTGTTTTAATTGAGACATCAAATACTGTTGATATTTCAGCATGTGAAACTGGCAATTTAAGGTCCTCATAGCTAGAGTAGCTGAGGTATAAACTTTCTTTCCCCATCTGTCTAGTGCTCTAGAATCCCTTTCAGACGGTACAGGATTTTTAGCAATAGAGGCCTTAACCCCTTTGGGACCCTGGGAAATGGTTTCTGGGTCAGTAACAGGGCTTTTATATAGGAATCTATGTGAGTCAGGGACTCTGTAGTACCTATCTGGTTTGGCTGGTGCAGGAGGTAATGAATCTGGGTTAAGGCTAGATTCTGAATAATCATCACCCACAATGTCTAACACAGGTGGAATAGCAAGGGGTCTGTGCTGGGGTAGTAAGAGAAACTCTCGGAGCCTTTTCTTAGAATCAGAGTAATCCTGGCCTTCCCAGTGGAAATGTTCTCTCATGGTATGCAAAGTTTCCCCAAAAGAGTAGTCTTCTGGGGGAGATGCTGAAGGAATAGACTCTTCAGCATTAGAGTCTTCATAAGGGGGAAAAGTGTACTCCTGTTCCTCAGAAGAATCTGAGGCAATGGAAACCTGGTCAGAGGAAGCGTAGTCCTCCTCCTGTCTAGGCCTTTTGTCAGGTGGGGGATGGGAATCCCTGATTAGGGTAATTAAGTCTTCGGCCATCTTAAGCATCTGTTTCTTAGGCATGGGGCCTTGCACTGGAGACTGCTGTACAGGCTTCGTTACTTTTAATGGAGTTTTCAGTTTTGCAAAGGATTTAATAGCAAGTGTAGTCGGTTTGAAGACACCTTCAGCAACTGACTGCCTTTCAACTGCACCGGAATCCCCTTCAGCCATGGAGTCGGAAGGGCCTAAAGATAAAGGCTCTGGAGGCCCTGCAATTTCCACTTGGGTGTCGGATGCAGGCTGGGGTTCTAAATTAGCGGTTGTCAGGGGCTGTGTAGTCGCCTCACTGAAAACCGGAGAACCGGCGACTGGCCTAGCAGAGGCCTCGGTGTCTGGTTTGAGTCTCGGCTGTCTGTCCTTTTCTTTGTGCTTTTTATGCATCCCGGTCGTCGGTTGCTCCGACGGTATGGTACAATTAAATTTCCTACCACAATAATGTCGGGCAAAATCAAACCGACGTTTAATAGCTTGTTTGTTAAACCTAGCACAAAACCGACAACCTGTGACGTCGGGGTCTGGGCCAAGGCAAGGGATACAATAAGAATGAAAATCCTTATGAGGTATTTGCTTCCCACAAGAAATGCAATTAACTTTTTCTGACATCGGACTGAGGCAAGAAAAGGTTGCCCAATGGGGTACTTGGCTTTATTGAAGACTTCGGTCTGAAATTCGATTTGAAAATCTCAGGAGTCGGCCAACCGGCACTTGCGAACTGCTTCTGCTTCGGGCACCACGCGGCAAGAAAGACTGAAGAAAATGGCGTCGGCTGCCTCTTTTATACCCCTGTCGTGCTGACATCAGGAAAGAAGCGACAGCAACCGACGCCAGATCAAGACTTTGGAACTTGGGCAGACTGCGGGACCGCCTGATGGCAGATAACCCAAGTGTGATGACTGCAGCAGTGTAACACGATGAACATTGTTGACATCTGTGCAGTAACTGAAACCTGGTTCAAGGCTCCAGACAGCACTCCAGCACTACCGGGCTACAACTCATACCACACATTTCGGCCACAGAACACGGACTGAAACACAAAAGCAGGGGTTGTGTATCCATATTCATTAAGGATACCTACACCTCCAGGTTAGTGGCGCAGCATACCTCTGAGATCATCCATGTGCAACTAACATCGGGCAAATCTGCAATGCAAATTGTGGCCTGCTACAGATCACCCTCCATGACCCAGGACCACCACTCTGCCTTTCTGGAAACAATGGAAAACATGAAGGTCCTACCGAACACCCTGATATTGGGTGATTTCAATTACCCTACCATTAACTGGGAAAACTACTTGAGTACAAACTCCCAGGCTCAGCGCTTTCTGGAATTTATCAACTCAAATGCCCTGGATCAGCTGGTAAACTCCCCTACCAGAGATGAAAAAGTACAGTTTTGTACCTACCATAAATGTAGATGTTCGAGGATCCACATTGCTGCAGTCCTAACTATTGGGTAGTCCGCTGTCCCAGTCGGCCCGAATACCAAAGTATATGGCTGACGTCGGTCAAGGTGCATTAGACTGACGTCAGTACGTCAGGGTACTAATGCGCATGACCGACGTCATATCCTCAGTCTTTTCTTGCCCCAGATGTCAGAAGACCCTAAAAAGACAAGGCCAAAACCAAAAACTCCAAACATTCCTGCACCAAAAATATGTACAATATATACAAAATTACCAGAGTATAACCTCACCTACACAACCACCCCTAAACACAGAGGGAAGGAGGGAGGGTAAATTGGACTGCAGCAATGTGGATCCTCGAACATCTACATTTATGGTAGGTACAAAACTGTACTATGTTCTTCATTCCACATTGCTGCAGTCCTAACTATTGGGTAGAATCCCAAAGCAGAGGTAAGGGAGGCTGGCAAATCATAAGGAAGCAGGAGCTGACAACATGCCTTGCAAAATAGCTGTGGCAAAACCAGCCCTAGATTTAGAGTAGAGAGGAAGGTGATAATGCTTAGAGAAAGTATGCACTGAACTCCAAGTAGCTGCCTCCAAAATATCCTTAGTTGCCACCCCTTAGAAATGCTGTTGAAGTGGCAGTAGCCCTAGTGGAATGAGGCCTAATTCCAGCTGGAATCTCCTTGCCATGATGGGAATAACAAAATGCAATGCAAAACCCAATCCACTTAGAAATAGTTTGTTTTGACACAGGCTTGCCCTGAGAACTCAAAGCAAAAGAAACAAACAACTGCTGAGACTGCCTAAAATCCTTAGTCCTGCTTAAATAATAACGCAATTGCCTGTGTACATCTAAAGTGTGCAAAATCTTTTCCCCTTTATTTTGGGGATCTGCATAAAAAGTAGGCAAATGAATAGTTTGGTTTAAAGCCACACTAGAAACCACCTTAGGCATAAAGGAAGGATTAGTACGTAATGATACCCTATCCTTATGAAAAATCAAAAAAGGCTCTACCGCCATAAGGGCCTGCAATTCAGAAACCCTTCTTGCAGAAGTAATGGCCAACAAAAAAGCAGTATTTCAATTCAGCAGTAGCCGCAGGCTCAAAAGGTTGTAGAGTAAGTTTCTCCAACACAAAATTGAGATCCCAAGCAGGAGTAGGAGCTCTACGTGGGGGTCTTATATTTTTTGCCCCTCTAAGAAATTGCTTGAACAAAGGATGCGAAAACAATGGTGGGTCACAATCATAGTGAGCTGAAATTGCTGCAGCATGAATCTTAATGGAAGAGAAAGACAAACCTTTGTCCAATAACTCAGTAAGATATTGAAGAGCCACACTCAAATTAGGCTCAGAAATCTCCAAATTGTTTGCTGCACTCCAAAATAAAAATCTCTTCCATTTTTCTGCGTACACTTTCCTTGTACTAGGTCTTCTGGCTTCCATAATCACATTTAAAACTTGTTGAGGAAGTTGAGACCTGCTGTGTTTCAAAACAGAATATGCCAGGCTGTTAGATGAAGAGAGTGAAGCTTGACATTGAGCAGGTGACCGTCCCTCTGAGACAACAGGTGTGGAATCAAAGGTAAAGGCCATGGAGGCTTCCTTACCAGACTCCTCAGTAATGGGTACCAGTGTTGCCGAGGCCAATCTGGAGCTATTAAAATCATCCTTGGCTTGTCTTGTCTGACCTTTAGGAGCACCTTTGGGAGAAGAGGCAGAGGTGGAAAGGCATACACATGAAGATTTTCCAACTGAAAGAAAGAGCATCCACTTTCCAAGCTGTGTGATGAAACCTCTTTGTGCAAAACTTTGGCAGCTGGTGGTTTAGTGGAGAAGCGAACAGATCTATGTCTGGAGTTCCCCATGACACTGTCAATTTTGAAATACATGAAGATCCAGTTTCCACTCGTGGGGATCCATGATTTGTCTGCTTAACACATCTGCTAAGGAGTTCTGTGCTCGGCAGAAACCTTGCCTGAAGAGTTAGTTGCAAGCTGAGCGCAGTCTCCCATAAAATCACTGCTTGCCTGCACAGGGTAAGAATGTGTTCCCCTTGTTTGTTGTTGTACCACATGACAGTTGTGTTGTCTGTTAGAATCAACACCTGCCCTGGAAGAAGTAACTCCTTGAAAGCCATTAATGCAAACTGGACTGCTAACATCTCTTTCATGTTGATATGTAGATGCTGTAGTCTGGCAGGCCACTTGTCTTGTATCCACTTTCCATTTAGATGAGCTCTCCAAGCAATGTCTGAGGCATCTGTCGTTAGAATCTGACTCGCCTCTGTCCGGGTCACAGAGAATCCCTTGTTTAGGTGACATTCCTGAGCCCACAACAAAAATTCCTTTTGAATGCAAGGTATTATTTGAATGACACTGTCCAAATCCTGGCAGTGCTGTGTCCATACATTTTTGAGATACCATTGCAGCTTCCTCATATGCAGTTTGGCATTGGGAAGCACCAGAATACAAGATGCCATGAACCCTAAGGCTCGAAGGACTGTCCTTGCAGTCAGTCCGGACTGAAGAGATAGTTGATGGAAGTAACTGGAAAGATTCTTTTGTTTGTCCGGGGTTAAAAAGGCCATCTGGGCTGCTGTATTCAGTCTCACACCCAGAAAGCACATGTCTTGAGATGGTACTAGACTGGACTTTATTTCGTTCACAGAATACCCTAGACATCTTAGCACTGCTTTCACATATTCCAAATGCTGTAAAAGGTCTTCCTTTTCTTGAGCCAGAATCAGGCAGTCGTCCAAGTAAGGATAGATTTGAATTCCTTTTAGCCTGAAGTAAGCTATCACTGGAGCCAGAACCTTTGTGAATACTCTGGGCGCAGTAGATAAGCCAAAGGGCAATGCAGAGAACTGATAATGAGAATTTCCAGCTATAAATCAGATACCTTCTGCAACTTAGTCTGATAGGCACATGAAGGTAAGCTTCCTTGAGATCTAAAGTTACCATCCAGTGATCTTGCCCAGCAGAGGAAGCTGTTGCTAAGTGTCAACATTTTGAACTTGGGAATGTCCAGATAAGTGTTGAGGATAGATAAATCCAGAATTGGTCTCCACGTGTCCTTTCAGGGAACTAGAAACAGGCGAGAATAAAATCCTAGTCCAGCATGTGAAACTGACAATTCAAGGCCCTCATGGCTAAAGTGGAAGAAGTATACACTTTCTTTCCCCATCTATCCAAAGCCCTTGCCTCTTTTTCAGGAGGAACAGGATTTTTAACAACACAAGCCTTCACACCTTTAGCCCCCTGAGAGACAGTTTCGGGTCTGCCAGGACTCTTAAATAGATATTTATGAGCTTCAGGCACCCTATAGTACCTATCCGGTTTAACTGGGGCAGGAGGCAAAGAATCAGGATTCAGGGAAGCCTCTGCAAAAACATCTTCCACCACATTCAGAACAGGAGGTATAGCAAAAGGCCTATGCTGGGTAGTAAAAGAATTCCCTAAGCCTCTTCCTGGAATCAGAGAAATCTTGACCTTCCCATTTAAAATGCTCCCTCATGGAATGCAGAGTCTCTGAAAAAGAAAAGTCCTCAGGATAAGCTGAAGGAGAAGAATCATCCACATCAGAATCTGAATAAGGAGGATACTCCTGTTCTTCAGAAGACTCTGAGGCCTGGAAACCTGCTCAGAGGAAACTTAGTCCTCCCACCTGTCTAGGCCTCTTATCAGGTGGGCATAGAACCTCTAATCATAGTAATCAAATCCTCTGCCATCTTAAGCATATGTTTCTTAGGCAAAGGGCCTTGCACTGAGACTGCTGTACAGGCTAAACTTGGCCTTGTGGAAGACACCTTGGAAACAGCAAGGGAGACCTTTAATCAGCCATGGAGTCAGAAGGGCCTAAAGATAAAGCCCTGGAGGCCCTGCAATTTCCACTTGAGTCTCGGATGCAGGCTGCTAAATTAGCGGTTGTCAGGCTGTCTCGCCCACTGAAAACCGGCGGCCTCGGTGTCTGGTTTGAGTCTCGGCTTTCTGTCCTTTGTCTTTGTGCTTTTATGTATCCCGGCGTCGGAGCATCCCACGGCATTTTATAATTACATTTCCTCCCAAAATAATGTCGGGCACAGTCTAACCTTCTCTTAATAGGTTTGTTAAATCTAGCACAAAACCGACAACCTGTGACGCCGGGGTCTGGGCCTAAACAAGGTATACACAAAGAATGGTAATACCTATGAGGTAAGTGTTTCACACAAGAAATAGAGTTATTCATTTTTTGTGACATCGGGTTAAATACTGAGGCAAGAAAAGGTTGCCCAACGGGGTACTTAGCTTTATTGATTCGGTCTGAAACTCTGACTTCAGAAACTTTCAGAACGCCAACCTGCACTCGCGAAACTGCTTCTGCATCGGACCACGGCAAGAAAGACTGAGGATATGGCGTCGGTCATGCCTCTTTTATACCCTGACGTACTGACATCAGTCTAATGCGACGCAACCGACGCCAGATCAATACTTTGGAACTTGGGCCGACTGGGACAGCGGACTACCCAATAGTTAGGACTGCAGCAATGTGGAATGAAGAACATCATATTGTACCTGGTCATCACCAACATGGGTGACAGGTGTTCCGCACCGGAGGTCAACCTGTCACTGGTTAGATCAGACCATAAACTAATCACTCTGGATATCCACACCCCACCACCCCCAACCAAAGAAACCACAGTGAAAAACTTTTCTAAAGCAAACTTCACCTTACTTAAGACAGAGGTGGTAAGTTTCACAGTCCCCACGCTAAAGGATAACGCTGCCCAAGATGCAGAATCCCTTACAAATGCACTCTATGAGCACCTACAAGGATGCATGGATCATGCCATCCCTAGCAAAACCAAGACTCACTCCCCTAAGAGAAGGAAACCAGTCTGGTGGACCCCTGCCATAAACAGGTTATACAATAAAAAGAGGAAACTAGTTCAGAAAAAAAGCAAATCCCAAAAAGGAAAGACATCCTTGATCAGTATCAGTAAGAAACTAAGGTCCCTCATAAAATCATCCAAGGCTAACTTCGAAAGAAAAATAGCCAAGGATTCGGAAGATAACCACAAAGCCTTCTTTAGCTATGTCAAGAATCTAAGTGGCAACTCACAGATATGCTCTGAGCTAGTGCAAAAGAGCACAAAATATACTGAACCTACTGATAATGCCAACATCCTGGCAGATAGATTCAGTGCAAACTTCACCCCCCTCTCACCTCCAAAAGGGCTCACAACAATACCGGAAAAGTGTAGTGTCCTGGAAATCACAGACTCGCAGGTGAAAACAGCCCTTTCAAAAGCCAGAAAAACAGTGTCAGTGGGGCCAGATGGTGTCCCAGGATGTATCTTGACGAACTACAGAACAAACTAACCCCCCACCTAAACACGCTGTTCAACCTCAACCTCTCCACAGGCTATGTGCCCATAGAAAGGCACACAGCAACGGTTATTCCACTCCACAAAGGAGGGGCCACAACTGACCCTGGTAACTATCGCCCCATAAGCCTGACTAGCCTGGTCTGCAAGGCTATGGAGCGCATCATCATGGAACTCATTAACAAAGACATTCGGAACGTCCAAACACTTGACCCGACCCAGTTCAGCTTTGTTAAGGGCAGATCATATCTACTAAACCTGGTTGACTTCTTTGAGACTGTCACCAAGGCCATAGACAAGGGAAAGGTGGTTCACACAGCCGACCATGACCTAGCCAAGGTGTTAGACACCATTCCTCACTCAGGTATTATAGAAAAACTCACCAGCCTGAACATAAACCCCTACATCACAAAATGAGTTGCCAACTGGCTTACAGACAGAACTCACGCAGTAAGAATAGCAGGCTCCAGGTCCGACTCTAAACCAGTCACAAGTGGAGTCTTGGGACCCCTACTGTTTGGCATATACTTCTCAGAGGTACAGGCAAACACAGGAGGACTATGGCTAATCAAGTTCGCCAATGACTGCAAACTGGGAGCCATAACTGACTCTCCGGCTGACACGGACATCCTCCAAAAAGGTCTTACTGAGATGGACACAGTGTCAAAGTCATGGCCTCAAGCTAAATGCCAAAAAATGCATAGTCATCCCATTTTGTAAAAACAAAACAACCACGAACTACCACATACGTGGCAGCCCCCTTAATACAGAAGCGGTAATAATTAATACAGACGAGGTAATAAGAGATCTGGGGACCTAGGTAGATAGTAATCTCTCCTCTGACAATCATATTGCCAAAGTAGTTATGAAATCCTTCTATGTGGCCCATGTAATTACTAAAGGGTTCGCATCTAGAAATAAAGAGGTTATAGTGCCCCCTCTACTCGTCACTCATCAGACCCATCATAGAGTACAATGCCCCATTTGGGATGTACCTCACAAGACACTTCAAACAGCTGGAAAGACCACAAAAGTACCTCTCCAAGAGGATTACTGGCCTCAAACATATGTCCTATGCAGACCAACTGAAAAAAACTCCGGCTGTACTCTGTGGCATATCTCTTACTCAGAGGTGATCTCTGCCTGACTTACAAAGCCATGTCCAACTCAAAACTGATGGACATGCTCCACCTAAAAAAATCCAAGTCACTGCGAGCTACACGCTCTAGTGAGCTAAACCTCGCCACAACAATAAATAGAACATGCTGGAGGGATAGATTCCTGTCACAGAGACTCCCCATGCTTTGGAACAAAATTCCTATCTACATTAGGCAGTGCCCCTCACTAACACTCAAGAGAAACCTTGACGAGTAGATGAGCAGCCGTCACACACTGGCTAGGCTTATAAATGCCCTCAGGCAGATAGCCTAGTACCTACCTATGAACCTATAGAGCCCTAGTTTTTGCAGGCCTCCTCTACCGTGAGGGCAGCATCTTCCATTATTACTACTCCCGCCTCTACCTCTAGGGGAAAATCTCCTTTGCGTGTCCTGGTAAGAACTCAGATGTTTTGAACCACATCTTCTGGCTTCCTCTCTGACCTTTAGAGTAGGGTTCTCTGGGTGAGTGGAAAAACATATGCCCATGGCAGACAGTCTTAACCTTCCTTCTCACACCTAAAAAGGGTATCTTTAACTTCTGGTCCAAAAAAAGAACCATCAAATGGGGTGCTGACAAAGGAAAACACTTAAAGGGCACTGCAAAGTCACATAGGTGCATCTAGGCAGGTCGCCTCAGAGATGCCAGAATCAGCCGCCATACTCGTCCTTCCAGTTGTATGTGCAATAAGCCTCATGGAAGAGTTAGCTATAGTGTGTAGGGTCGCTATGTGAGAAGCTACCTTTTGTCATACTCCCTCAGCTACTTCTTCTTCCAGGGTATCTGATAACCATGGCATTTACTGCAACACTCTTAGTCCAAAAGACTTTATCTGATGGAGGTGTAATTATCTTGTTTGGTCTCCGGGGGACAAGCTCGATAGAATCTGGGGTCTCCCACACCCTCCTCGAGATCAAACCTACAAGCTCATCAGTGGGTGGGGTCACCCAGAAGGAAGATGGGCAAGAACCAAAAGCCACCAGGTACACCAACTTCTCCGGAGGACTACTGAACTGCCAGTCACCTCTGTTTCAGTATTTCTAAAATCTCCTCAAAGGATACGTCCTCAAGAGGTGGCTGTGGGGATCCTGCTCCCTCATCGAGGTCGGTGTCTAGAGTGGCAATTTCCTCGGTGGAGTCAAAAACATTTCCTCTTATAAAGTCTCTTCCAAGGAACCTCCTCAATGGGAGATTCTGGGGAGGTATCCGAAGAGACAGGGGCACCCCGCTGTGTATCCTGGTGCTTGAGGTCAAGCTGTCCTAGTGAAGCATCTTGGCTGGAAAAGGTACACAGGGAATCCGGATGGAACTGAGGATCCAAAGGGGAGATACCCTTTTAGTTGCACTGGCAGCTATCACCCTCTCCAAGGCCCCAAAGGCCGACTGCTCCTGAGTGAAAGAGGACTCCGGCCCCAACAAGACATGCTTGCGAGATGAAGCCTCTTCCAACCCTGAAGACAGCTTACCCTGGGTAGAAGCCAGAGCAGAGCTCACCTGTGCAGAATACCCAAGATGCATCGACTGCTCCAACTGTCTGTGAGTTGAACGCTCTTGAGGACTGCAAGGGTCACTACAGTTCCGGAAGCTCTCCGGTTCCAAGAAAACTGAAGAGCTCAGAGCAAGAGGATATTCTCGGATCTGACCTAAAGGGTACCGGGCATATCGTATCCAAGGGCTGCAAAACTTGCTATGAAGTCAAAGGAGGATCCAAAGGGGGAGTAGTAGCAGACTCAAGAAGACCCGGAATCAGGTGGGTCAGGGTCAAGGGTGACTTAGTTGTACCCTATGCCCACAGAATCTTCTACACTGAACGCTCCACGTCATCCTCAGTAAGGCTCTTGGCTGAACGAGAAGAGGAGCCAGATGGGGATTTCAGCCTGAACAAAAAAGTGATGGCTTTCTGAAAGGCATAGGATCATAGGTTGGAGAGTACATGGTTTCAGGAAGAGTCGTAATGGGTGTAAAAGCACTCTTCTTTGAATCAGATACCAATGGATCCAGCCCATTCTTTCCACATGACTCTGGAGCTGAAGATACCAGATCTGGCTTGTCAGCAGCCGGCATCGATGGGGCTTTTTCAGCATGTTTTGAAATTTTGGTCTTCAGCTCCGAGGTATCGGATGGAGACAACGAAGGCCTCTTCTTGCCCTTATCACTAGATTTCACAGAAAGGAAAGAAGTAGGGTTAGACTGAGCAGATTTTGATTTTGAAGTGGGTGGCTTTGCTGGAGAAGCAGAAATGGCCTCTCCAAAAGTTGAGGGAGGGATCCCTTTCAAGAAAAGTTTATTTCTTCCTTCAACCAATGCACGGTGGTTGAAAGAGTGGCAAATGGTGCAGTTCGCTTGCAAGTGGAGAGTCCCTAAACAATACATGCACAAGGAGTGTGACTCGCTGAACGGGATTTTATGTCCACATTTGGTCACATTTTAAAGCCAGCAGGCTTGTCATGTTAGTCTAACATAATGACGGGAAGGCAAACACCAGAAAAAAAGGAAAGGAGTAGAAGAAAAATTTTTTTTTTTAAATAGACAAAATAAAAGGTGGGTTAAAACTACTAACGATAGTAGTTAAAGTTAACCAAAAAGGTAAAGGAATGAAGGAAAATACCATAGTAAAAAACGATTACTGTGATAGGTTACTTACCTCTCTCCCCCTAATAAAAAGCAATTACTAACAGAAGGTGAAAATTTAGCACAAAGGGAGAAAGCAGGTTAAAAATGAAAAACTGAAATGCTAGAAATTATAAGAAATAAAAAACAAAAATTAAAATAATATGACCTGATGATCCAAGAGCTCTAAGGAAGGACCACGTCTTTCATGAAGCGGCAAATAAGATCTGGGAAAACAAGGAAAGATGCATTGTGGTAAGGGGAGTTGTCCAAGAGCTTCTTTGGTTTACATGAGCTTAGCAATGGCGGAGTCACGTCAGATGATCGGATCCGTAACCCATTTGTGAGGATATAAAAAAAAAAGTAACAATATCAGATCATACATTTTCAGCAGGACCCAGTTTAGCAAACTGCTAACACATCACACTAACTGCACATCAAGCTGCCGCTGCAGTGCAGAGATGGTGCCAGTTAATTGTCAAGGGGTTAGAACATATAAAAAGTTGTACATCCCACATGAGAAGCAAGCATGACAAGTAATGAGTCAATGACATACAACTACCAGCAATAATATCACCATAGCATAGTTAAACAAGTAATGCATCATTCATGTCTGCTTTTCAAAATCATCCATGGTACAAATAGTTCTCAAGATACCTGCCAATATCAATTACATGCAAAACAGTGAATCCAGCATGGACAGATGTATGCTCTAACATATGCCCAAAGCAAAACTGGACTCTTACCCGGATAATATCTTCTTTTTCAGTCTCCTGCAGCTGGTACAGAACCCGTGACAGCTCAGGGTCAGAATTCATTTTACTCATAATCCTCTCTTTCTCTGCCCCACTTTGTGCACTGGCAAGCAAGGTGCAATACAGAACTGAGAAAGACCAGAAACACAGCATTACCAATGGAACTTGCATCAAAACAAACTACACAGAGGTTTCTATATTCAGAAAAAATACAAATTATGTGAAAAGCATTTAACAAGCTAGGCTTCACATTCCAATAGATTTTGGTATGTATTTTAATTTCATGCTTCAGTTATCCATTAAACACCCCAGCAAACCATATCACAGCTGTGAAATTCTGCTACCCAAGAATTTAACCCTAAAACTTTCTCTGCGTGGTAACAAAGGGAAAAAAAAAAGAATACAAAAAGGAAATGGTATAACACATTTAAAAACAAATACAACAGACAGATTATTGCAAAAAAAGTTATTGTTTACACAGTTCTATGCAGACACAAAGAAGCTCTCTGACTTATGAAACAAGTCCTAAGGGTGATGGGTGATAACTAAAAAAACTCCAACATACAATACTTAAGGGGGTAGAACTCAGGATCCTAGAGCTACCACTGACCAAACAAGCAAGACAATACAACAACTAAAATTAAAAGTCCACTTAGGAGTAGCCTGCCTAAATGCAATGGAAAGTCTTTAGGGAAAATGAAGGCACAAGCGAGTTACCTGGACCAACAGCAAAATTAACATCTAGAAAAGGCATTAGCCACAAAGCTTAAAAAGGGTACAAAGTAAACAAACCTAAGCAAGTAAACCTCAGGGTCATGAAAAGTATTATGAACAAACATCTAAATTAATCAAAGGGTCTCAGAATGACATTCAAGACAGAAATATATATGAGAACATGGACACAATTAGATTGCACATTTGGTCTCAAGTTGCAAAAAGAGCAGCCTATCAAAAGTACTAAGATATACACATACCAATCAAAAATACCCTTAATGCCAAGGAACTGGCAACATACAAAGGAGGAAGTGATGCGAACAAGACACAAAATGGAACAAGCAAAGGGACATTCCCACTAGGATTTAGTTTAATAACTCTAAAGGATTAAAACACTAGAAACAAAAGGAAGGTAGATATATTGTACACAGGAACACTGCAAAATTAAAGTATAACTTACAAATTGTTGATTTTTTTTTTCTGTCAGGGTTTAGTAGCATAACTGAAGCAAAGAGGGGGAAAAGTGGCAAGTAGACAGCCATATGCCACAACTGATAAAAGATTTTCATAGAAGCAAGAACAGTAGAAGCAACACCTACAGATTACCAAGTAGACTTTATAAAATAGTGCACAACAAATCAAGGGTATAGCATTAGGGAAGAATGGGGGATGAAAATAAAAAAGATTAAAAAAAAAAAAACAATTCAACCCAAACCCCTCTCCAAGATTACTCACCACTCAAAACTGCAATATAGTTCAACTCTTATTTTATAGATAGCTTACCATCTCTAACCAAGGATTCCTCAACATCTAATCTCAACCCTGCCCATTAGCCACCAATCACCACATCCACTTTCACCTTCAAACCTGTGCCCACATCCTATATAAAACTACTCTTGAACAAACCGTGCACTTCTTCAGTTGATGACCTTCCAAGTGAGTACCTAAACAGCAGCTAATAGCATTGCCTATCCTGTTTCAATCTTTATAAATAGGTAAAGCCAGGAATTCCACGTTCCCCTCTCTCTTTAAAAAGTCCCACATTATCCCTCTACACAAGAGGAAATTCAGCAGACATTAATAATTCAAAAACAATTGCTAGACTATATCCTGCTGGGAAAAAAATCCTATCCCCTACACAATATGGCTTTTATCTTTCTCACAGTACTAGCCCTGCCCTTCTAACTTATATAGATAATGTCAATAAAGCTACACATAATGGCTAACTAGTCTCTTCCTTATTTCTAAACTTGTCTAAAGCCTTCAACAGTTTGGCACAGCAAACTTCTACTTCAAAATGTCCTCTCCAGGTCTCTCTCAGCCCACCCTTCTGTAGTTCAAAAGCAACCTGTCCAGTAGGTCTCATTCAATGGCACTCCACACTCCATCCTTCCCTCCCACTGACCACCGGTGTACCACAAGGTTCCATCCCTGGTCCCCTCCTGTTCAACATTCCACAATTATTTGCACATCTGACAACAAGGTACACCTCCAAAAAAGTTACTCAGGAAGCTTTAGCAGCCACTGAAATATGGCTTCTTAACTCCCAACTCATGCTCAACCTAAAAAAGACCAAACTACTACTCCCCCCCCCCCAAATCCCTCGCATGTAAAAAAAAAAAAAAAAAAAAAAAAAAATTAAAGCCCTCTCTCTTGATAATACAAATACTGAAGTCACTTCTCATAACAAACTACTGGAGGTAATAGTGGATGATAAGCTTACATCTGACCTGCATATACAAAACTGCACAAGAAAAACTCAACAAAAACTATGGATGACTTACATAGCCAAAAACTCTCTCACTGACGAAACTAAAACTACACTTGCTACTACTTATCTCCTCCCCAAACTTCTTTATGGCGCTCCCATCCTTACTAACCTCCAAGCATATTATTATTGTATCACACGTGGATTATACAGTTTGTATGATTTTTTTTTTTTTTTTTAATATTAATAAAACTTTTCCACCTATAAAAAAAATCATGGATGATTTCTAACTTACTCATCATTCTGTGTTGACGTAACACACGGATAAAATCAAAGGTATTAAATCCAAGCAGGAGGACAAGCTGGTTCTCACACTCTCTATCATCGCCAGCAGTCTAAAGAAGAAGAAAAAAAAAAGAGAGACAGGGAATGGCACTGACACTCATATGATTGTAAACTAAAACCAGTCCTGCACTAATTCAATTACAGAACAAACTATTTTTAAACTAAAATGTGACACAAAAACATGGTTGCAAACACATTACTCACATTGGGAAGAAAGACAAATACCACTGGAAAAATATGCTCTAGTTCTAGAAGGAAGGCAGAAACTTGCTTTGTTAGGCTCAGAGATGTATGCTGTTGCCAAGTGATCTTAAAAAACTGAATTGAAGCAGGAGGATTCAATGTGTCTAATACTGCACTGCAATCATCAGTTATAAGTGTAGTATACAGGTTAACTGGTACAGTTAATTACACAAAGCGTACATGTCAACAAGTACTGTATATGCATATCAATTATATACATGCACAGGTTACACAAGCTGCATAAGTTTGTGTGAGTATGAAAATCCGAAAGGGGCACTTTCATGCCAGTCATAACTGCTCTAAACTACTTCTATGGCATGGCTCCATGTTCTGTTACTCACCAACCTAAACAAAAGCAGAGAGATCAGAGCAGAACAGAGGACAAAACTGACTGCACCAAAAACACAATGTTTCCCCAAAGCCACTACTTCTAGAAATCACAAGGGGGAAAAATATTAACCCTGCATTTTAATCAGACATTTCAGAGATCATCAATGTAAACAAGCTCACAATGATCTAACAAAATACTCCATTCCCACATACCACCAACGAAAAACTAGCTCCAAACAATTCAAACTGCTTTTAAATGTCTTTTTACAATAAACTGGGCAAAAGAAACCAATCTGATTACTGTGCAGGGTATGAAGTATTATTCTTGTCATAACTAGTTATTAGGCAAAGGCAAGTTTTTAAAGTATAAGCAAAGCACAGAAAGCATGGCAATTCATGCTTGTAATACATATTGCATACACAGCTTACACCACAGCCAAAGTAGTCAAGGCATGATTTACATCCACAGTAGACCAAGGGAACTATGTCCTAGAATTCATGACAGTTGTAAACTAACCTGGGATTTATCCTGCAATTTCTTTCAGAGTTGGATAAAAAGTCTGCTATGCAAAGCCACTCAAATCCATAAACAGATACACTGATCTCTGTGTTATCAGCAGAAGTTAAGGGTATCACCTTTTCCCAAAACAAGGTCAAAGGCCCTATTGGTAACACTGATCTCATTAACAGCGGGTGTTGTCTCAGATGTAGATTTACGCTAAATGAACCTCACATAACTCCAATAAAGGAAGCAAGATGACATTACTTTTGCTTTTATCTCCCCATTCTCATAAGAAATACCAGTGCTGCTACAGATTTCTGATACTTGCCCAATACACGATAAACACAGAAATAATGCAATACCTTTTACTGGACCAACACAGGTTTTGCAAACAGTCAAGCTTTTGAGCTAGCATGAGCCCTTAATCAGGAGTAAAGTTACTGATGTTAGACACGGTGCTTAAATATCTACTTCTGCCTTGAATGGGAAGTACATAATTTATTTCCAGTTTGTTAAAAAACATAAAAAATGCTGGTGTGGAAAAGAAAATTGCAGATCAGATGTTTCATACGACTACACCTCAGAGAGAGAATGTGTGTGCAAGTGTACTTCTGAAACTATAAAGGATCAACCAAGTCATGCTCTGCTTTAAAAATCAAAGTCTGGCATGTTACATTTAGAATCCGTGCTCATTATCAGACAAGGTACAGTACAGTTGTGTAAGCTGAACTTAGCAGAACAGCAGACATTTGAATGATCACTGCTGCAATTAGCCTTGGCTAAATGGGTTACATCCTACCAACAACAATATAACATCTGGACAGCTTCAAAAGATTCAGGGCACTTCCCACACACCCAAGATGTCAAGCAACCAAAGGTGAACTTACTAAAAGACAAGTTTAGGGGCAAAGCCCTTCAGAGCCTTCGTGTCAGCAGACAAAGGGAAGCTGAACCCTGAAAGGACAAGGCTAGGAATAACAAAAATAAATAAATGAATAAATAAAAGTCCTCACCTTGGCTTTAAAAAAAAAAGGGGGGGGTTTAGGGAGGGGTCGGCTACTGCAGCAGTGATCATATGAACATCTACTGTTAAGGCAAGTTCAACATACACAACTATACTATAACTCTTCATATGCTGCAGTAGACTTAGCTATATGGCTAGATTACCATAGATAACTATATTTGGGAGGTGGAAGGGGGAGGGCCCAGTAGTTCCTACTAGGTCCGAGCAAACCATGATCCAGCCCTAGAGAAGGAATCCAGCTTATAATGCTTTGTTAAAGTATGTACAGAGGACCAAGTAGCAGTTTCTAGAATACTTCTAGAATCCAACATTTCCACAAAGCCATAGAAGCCAAGGTCCTTGTAGAATGGGCCTTGACCCTGCCAGGAATAGATGTGTCGTGATGAGTATAGCAAAAGGCAATACCCTTAAGACAAGCATTTGGAAATGGTCTGTTGCGACACCAGTCGTCCCTTCTTTTTACCTCAATAAACTAACAATTGATCCGATGATCTGAAAATTTAATTCTGTAAAGTTAGTACCACAGTTATCTGTGGACATCCAAGGTATGGAATAACCTTTTTTCCTCATTTTTAGGTTCAGGAAATAAAATGGAGAATGGATAGTTTAACTTAAAGTAACCTAGGAAACCACTTTAGGCTTAACAGAAGGATTAGTTCTCAAAGAAACTCTTCTTGTGGAAAATGAGGTAGGATTGACCCCATAAAATAGCTTGCAAGTCTGATACCCTTCTTGCAGGGGTCACAGCAATCAAAAAATTGTTTTCCCCTGTTAAGATCCTCAAGTCAGGCAGATTAGCTGGTTCAAATGGAGCAAGTGCTAGTTTCTAACACAAAATTAAGATCCCAAGGCGGATCTACCAGTTTACTTGGAGGCCTCTTATGCAAAACCCCTTTCAAGAACATTTTGACATGTGACTGCCTTGAAATAGGATGATCCATGGGCAGACATACTCAAATGGCCGATAAATTATTTCTGACAAAGAAACAAGAAAGGCCATAGGACAGTAAGTCACACAAACACTATAAAACTAGAGATCAACTTAGCCCTGAATGGATGCTGTTTACGTTGTTGGCACCAACTAGAAAACCTTTAACCTTTTCCATTTACTAATATATGATTTTCTAGTAGCAGGCTTTCTTGCCTCCATTAGTACCTGTGGCACATATTCAGAAAGCAGGCCCCTAAAAGGAATTACGACCTTATCATCCAGGCAGTCAACTGAAGATGATTGATCTCACAGTGTATCAAATACCCCTGTTCTTGTGTGAATAGATTCATTCTGTGAGGAAGCTTGTAGTAATTGCTCCTGGTCATTTCCAAAAGAAGAACCACCATGGTTGCCTGTGCCAGAAGGTAGTCACCACAATGCTCTTGGGGGATTCTTTCTGAATCTTCAAAGTACCCTGGATATTAGTGGAAAAGGTATAAAGGAACATTCCTGTCTAAAGAATAGAAAAGACATCGGTCTTCCAGGCCTTCCTGCATGAAGTCCTGGAAAATAATTTTGCCAGTTGATTGGTCAGAGAGAAGGCAAACTCCCCACTTGGAAGAACCCCAGATCTAGTTTCCAGTTGTGAAGGTCTGCCCTGGTCCTGCTCAGTTTATCTATCCCACAATTTTGCTCTGACAGAACGCAGGATGCCTGCAGAGTGAGAGAGTGCTGTAAAGTTATAACCCAAGCTAACATGGTTAGTTTGCAAAGGGGGTATGACCTGGTTCACCCTTTTGCTTGTTGATATACCACATCACTGTGGTATTGTCTGTAACCTCCTGAAGAGGTTCAGAGGACGAAAGATGATTCAGAGAATGGAGTGTCTTGATCAGGGCAAGCATCTCCTTGACATTTATGTGCTTGTGTCTGTCCTTGGAGTCCCACACCCCCTGTACTTTTCTCTCTGCTGAAACTGCTCCTCAACCAAAGTCCAAAGCAGCTGTGGTGTCTGACTGCTTTGGAGAAGGGGGGGAGAAGGGGAGACCTTGATTTAAGGATATCTGCTGTCTCCATCAAGTGATTTCTCTTCTGACAAAACCCAGTACAAGGATCTGAAAAGATAAAGGGTGTTGATGCTGGGACCAAAGAGACTTCAGATACCACTGTATCCTTTCTCAAGTGGAGTTCTTGCCACGGTTACGAGACACAAAATCCTGAGGTGTTCCATCACCATCACAGTGACTAAAATTTGAGTGGAAAAACTTAAAAATAGATCCAAATAAAGATAAATTTTTTCCTGTGGAAGAAAAAACTCCTTGAACTATGAAGTCTAGTTGACATATGAGGAAGACAATCTTGTGTGAGGGAATCCAAAACTTTTGAATGTTCTCTTGGAATTCCAGCCCATGCAAGACATCTCTCACCCAAGAGAGATTCCTGACATTTTAAAAAAGACTCTGCAAAGATAACGGACCCATCTAAACACAGAAAAATGTGGATACCCTGTGGCCTGCAGTGAGTTATAACTGGAGCTAGACACTCTGTGAAAACTCTTAGTGCAGTAGAGAGTCCCAAGGGTAAGGCAAAGAACTGATAATGTGACCCAGACACACAAAACCTTAAGAAATGCCTGGAGTATAGATGAATGGGACTGTGACGAGCATCTTTGAAGTCTAGTGTTACCAGGAAACTTGAAAGAGGAAGAAGAGACAATGGGTTGTGAAGCAACGTCATTCTGAATTTGGGCACCATCACAAACAGATTTAGGAAAGTAAGATCCAAAACTGGTCTCCAAGCATATTCGTGCTTTGGGACTAGGAACATCCTGAATAAAACCCCCTTGCCACCACCTGGAAAGAATGAACTGGTTCCATCACTCCTTGGGACAGTATGTGATGAAGAACATGAGGAAACAAAACAATCTGATCTGCAGGATGAGGAATGACCCTCTGGAAAGGAGGAATTTCTTCTCAGTCATCTGTAACCCTGATGAATGATTTTCAGAACCAATTTGTCTGTAAGAATCTATTGCCAAACAGAAAACTGCAGATTCAGACTTTCTGGAAGAGAAAGAGGTCCAGGGTGGGAGGGGGAGGTCAAAGGTCTCTTGAATAATCATTAAAACTTGAAGTGCCCTTGGTTTAAGGAGGTTTAAGACTACTTTTTGGTACCTCCTTGCCACTTCTTAAATGTGTGTTTACAAGAAATCTGCAGAGACTATACTCTGTTCTTTGTCAAAATTGTATGAGGAGAAAGAATATCTCTCTTGGACAATTTGGAAAAGGAGGGCTGAAAGATCCTGGCGAGTGTCCCTGGATCAGCTTACCCCTTACACATTTTGATCACCTCTGCAGCAGTTGGGCCAAATACTAAATCTCTATCCAAAGAAGAATTTAAAATCTCATTTGTATCCTCATCTGGAAGGTTCTGAGAATGCAGCCAAGCAAACCTCATTAATACCACACCAGTGGCCATAGCCCTAGCTGTAGTATCAGAATCGTATATACACACTGCTAACAATTAAGAAGTGACCTGTGCTATAAAATAAACTTATTCATAGCAGATCTTTCTTCACAAGAAGAAACTGTAGATACAACATTCCTCATACTTTCACAATATGTCAGAATGCATTTTAACATACTTGCCCGACAATTTAAGATTCTGAAATTCAAAGTTGCAGAAATATATACTTTTTTCCCATACCTATCAATTTTCCCATCCTTATTAGAAACAGTAGGACTGGAGTTAAGTGATTAGCAGCAGAAGAGTCAATTAAGCTATCAGCTGCTGAGTCAGGTGTGGGAGTAGCTCATAAAACATTTTATAACACTGAGGAAATTTATACATCCTACCTACCTTTTTAGGGATGGATGGCGGACTACCAGGACAATTGCAGGCAATAAGACACATCATCTAAAGCAGACAGGACAGAAGGAATGGGTGTAGGTTCTAGAAAGTCTCTGTAACAGCCCATAGTATTTTTGAGGGATTGAGAAACCTAAAGTGTTCTCCCACTGAAAACACTGGTACATTCTAGCAATAATCTGCAGGAAAGAGAAGCCCTACAGGGAGAAACAGAAAGAGCTCTCCTCCGAGTCTGAATCAGAAATCTGACGATAAAATCCTAAATCTGTCCCTGCATCTTCCTGTTCAGAGTCAGAATCTTAAATCTCTTCTGGAAAGGGGAATCCCTCTACAAGGATCAACAGCCTGAATCAAACCCTAAGGCATTCCCAGTAAACTACTCCTATCTAAAGAAATTTGAGGAGTAGTAGACACAGGCTCGCTTTTCTGTTTCATTTCGGGAGAAAAAAGGGGTCAACCATGTTACTAATGGCAGCTGCTACTTCCCCAGGGATGGGCACCACATTCCCTGTTCCCTCCTCCAGGAACGACAAGAGTGTTTCTCCCTAGTCTTCTTAGGGGACCCCAAGAGCTGCAGAGGACATGGCTAACCCCGGGTCCATAGTGGCTGTAGGTACTACACCAGAGGGATCCAGGATAAAAGATGAGTGGTCTGAGGTACAGCAAATGGCCACAGCAGTCATCTACCTATGGCAGAGGCAAATCACAAACCTGCTGTGCTGATGAAAGTCACTCGCTTAACTTTTTCTTTTTGTGGCTGGAAGAACAGACCATGGGATTTACAATTTGTTCCATGGTCAAGATGAAAATGTTGCCTCTATCGTGGGGAAATCTAAGTAACAATGTCAGTAAAACCATCAGTCCGCAAAAGTTTTTTTTTTTTTCCTTTGAACAGAAAAACACAACAAAAAGCACTTTCAAACACTATGGCAGTCCCACAAGCTTAAACTTAACAATTTTTCCACAGGAAAAAGGTCTATTATTAGATAGCACTAATTTTAAAATGACAAAACAATGATTGCTCTGTTTAAAAGTATGTTACAGTCTCAAGACAATCCATTAAAACATAACACTCCTAGCTTTACAATTACCTTCCCAAACAGGAAAGTAATAAAACATCAGTAAATATAAGAAAATGGAAGTTTTTTCCCCCCAAAGGGAACCTATCTATCCAGCTAAGGAAATCGGAAGCCAACAGTCAAGTCTCAGAAGCCTCATAGGAGTTTTACTGCTGCCAAACAGTACACTTTGAAGGGCTTTGCACCCAACCTTGTATTTTAGTCAGGTCACCTCAAGTTACTTGAAAGTTGTGGTGCATGGAGGGTGCCCTGAAGCTTTGGAAGCTGGCCGGCTGTTATATCCTTGACAGGATATAACCCATATATTGCTAAGGGTACTGCAGCAGTGATCAATATGAATACCACCACCCAGAGACTGCACTGACATTTAATTAGATAATAAGTGACAATGCAACAGATGTGTAGGGAGATTTTCTAAATCCAGAGAAATAAAAAAAATTATAATTTATTACTCTAAGCAAGCAATCTTTGTTCGATGCACATTTTTGTTAACAGTAAATATGAACTGGTAATAATGTTCAGTTCACAGTGATGAGAAAGACAAACTACCAAGGGAAACCATTTTATGGTTAGAATATATGGATATTGTGTACAGTTACTACACTACACAGGCTATGGAGACAGTGAAGGAAAGAAATTAAAAAAATGTTGTGTCAGTCTAATACCACTGAAGAAGAGCGGAACTGGACAATATTTTGTTATACTCAAAACATGCTGAACATTAAAGCTTTACCAACTATTAGGTTAATGGTTACTAGACTGCTCTGATTAAAACATTGCTTTATATGAAACTAACTTTTTTCTTGTCATGAATTAAACAGGTGCTATAACAGATTGATTCCAGTAATTTTAAAGATAAAGTCCAAAGTTTCTTTTTGTTATAATCATGCCCTCATTTTGTTAAGTGGTCTTTTTATTCTAGAATGTGTACTTTTTAATTTTATTTCAGTGGACCTATATTTAAAGTCTAATAAACTGGTGTTTCTACTTATTGTATGCAGAGCAATTATCCATTTTCTTCCAGGTTCCATCTCATCCAGACCTACCTTCTGATGATGCATCAGAGTGGGTTGGCATGCTTTCTGTAGTCGGCAGCAGATGCCACTACAAAGTAACCAGAATACAGCATAATTATTAAGTCAGACAACTAATCCATAAATTAACACTAATACATATTCAAGTAAAAGGTAACATGGAACAGGATAAAATTCTTGGTAAGGTGCACAGTACAAGTAACACCATAAGAAACTTTCGCTGGAAAAAAAAAAACCTTTTGGAACAATTTGTGCATCTGTGAAAATAAAGCTGCAGCAAAGTGATCGTTCCATAGTTGACAACTGTTTACTGGAGTGTGACAGAAAGTGGGTTATACTGAAGTGTCTAAACACTTTTAAATTTAATTCCACGAAGTAGGACTTTATTTTGTCTTCTGTCCAAACTTCTCAGCTGTCCCTGGTCTTGCTTGATAGGGTTGCCCTGTCCCTTGTAAAGGTTTTGAATTTCTGGTAAATCACTGAGAATTGCAGCCAGTCAATAATGCCAGACAGGTTCATGATTTCTATTGTTCAAAGAATGCATACTGATGCAAAAAGTACAGTTTTGTACCTACCATAAATGTAGAGGTTAGAGGATCTCCATTGCTGCAGTCCTGACAAATGGGTACTCCGCTGCCCACTATCGGCCCGAATACCAAAGGGCTAGAACTGGCGTCGGTCACGGGCGCCAGAGACTGACGTAAGTACTTGTCAGTACAAATGCGCATGACCGACACCATAACCTCAGTCTTTCTTGCCTCAGATGTCAGAATGCACTTTTATAGAAGAGAAGGACAAACCCTTGTCTAGTAACATAGTCAAATATTGCAAAGTACAACTCAAATTAGGCAACGTGACATCAAGGCCTTTAGCTGAACTCCAAAGAAAAAATCTCTTCCATTTATCAGCATAAACTTTCCGAGTACTAGGACGCCTGGCTTCCAAAAGGACATCCAAAACTTGTTGAGGGAGCTGAAGGCCCACATCCTCTAAAACTGAATGCGCCAGGCTGTCAGATGCAGGGAATGCACCCTGACATTGAGAAAATGATTGTTTTCCTGAGACAATAAGTGAGGAATCCGCGGTAATGGCCAAGGTGTCCCGTGAATTAGGCTCCTCAGCAGAGGGTACCAATGTTGACGAGGCCAATCCGGCGCTATAAGGATCATGCAAGGTTTGTCCCTCCTGACTTTCAACAGGACCTGTGGAAGAAGAGGCAGAGGAGGAAAGGCATACACGTGAAGGTTGCTCCAACTGAAGGATAGGGCATCTACTTTCCAGGCTTTCGGATGAAACAGCCTTGTGCAAAACAGAGGCAGTTGGGAATTCAGAGGAGAAGCGAACAGATCTATGTCTGGAGTTCCCCAAGCCATGGTCAACTGACGAAATACCTGAGGATCCAACTTCCATTCGTGAGGATCCACCATCCGTCTGCTCAGAACATCTGCTAACGAATTTTGTGCTCCTGGCAGAAACTGTGCTCGAAGAGTGACGTGCAGATCCAAAGCAGTTTCCCATAACAGCATTGCTTGTCTGCAAAGAGGGTAAGAATGAGTACCCCCCTGCTTGTTGATGTACCACGACAGTTGTGTTGTCTGTTCGAATCAACACCAGTCCCAGTCGGAGTAGATCCTTGAATGCTTTTAAGGCAAATTGAACCGCCAGCATCTCCTTCATATTGATATGCAAGTGAAGCAACTCCGGGGGCCAAAGGTCTTGAATCCATTTTCCTTTGAAATGAGCTCCCCAGGCTGACTCCGAGGCGTCTGTCGTTAATATCTGACTTGCCCCCGGTTGGGTCACAGAGAGTCCCTTGTTTAGGTGACATTCCTGAGCCCACCACACAAATTCTTTCTGAATACAAGGGAGAATCCGAATGACAGTATCCAAATCGTGGCTGTGTTGAGTCCAAACGCTTTTGAGATACCACTGTAGCTTCCTCATATGCAGTTTGGCATTGGGAAGTACTAGAATGCAAGATGCCATGAACCCCAAGGCTTGAAGGACTGTCCTTGCAGTCAGCCTGGACATTACGGATAGCTGTTGGAAGTATAGGTGAAGATTTCTTTGTTTGTCCGGGGTAAGAGATGCCATCTGAGTAGCTGTATTCAGTCTCACACCCAGAAAACACATCTCCTGTGAGGGTACTAGACTGGACTTTATTTTGTTCACAGAATACCCCAGGCATCTGAAAACTGTCATCACAAACTGCAGATGTCGAAGAAGTTCGTGCTTGCCCTGAGCCAGTATCAAACAATCGTCCAGATAAGGATAAATCTGAATTCCCCTTAGCCGGAGAAAAGCTATTACCGGAGCCAGGACTTTTGTGAATACCCTGGGCGCAGTAGATAAGCCAAAGGGCAACGCAGAGAACTGATAATGCAAATTTCCAGTCCGAAACCTCAGGAATTTCCTGCAACTGGGCCTGATAGGAATGTGAAGATAGGCCTCCTTGAGATCCAAAGTCACCATCCAGCGATCTCTGCCTAGCATAGGCAACAGCTGCTGCAGTGTCAACATCTTGAATTTCGGAATTTCCAGAAAGGTGTTTAGAATGGATAAATCCAGAATGGGCCTCCAAGTATTTCCCTTTTTTGGCACTAAGAAAAGACGGGAATAAAACCCTGTGCCTCTGTCCACAGAAGGAAGTGCCTGTATTGCTCCCAACCGGAGCAGAGAAAAAAATCTGTGCCTGCGCTACCAGTCTTTGCTGATGAGGCACATCCGGCATACCTTTGAAAGGAGGGAATGTGTGAAAATAAAACTTGTAGCCTCGAGTTATAATGTCCAATACCCATTTGTCTTGGGTAACCAAATGCCAATTCCCTTTGAAAAGTCCCAGTTTTCCCCCTAGAGGAGCTGCCAGCAAAGCAGAGTCCGGCAGCTGAAGACACAGGTCATTGGGACTGCTTCCGAAAGGACTGACCCCTGCCCACCCCAGCAGAAGGGGTAAAAGAATTCAAAGGCCTAGAAGTAATAGGGCCCTGAGAAGAAGCCCTACCTCTACCATGCCTCGACCTGCCCCTAGAATGAAAATCCGAAGAGGGAAAAGACCATCCCCTAGCAGGCCAATTCCTACTGAACTTAGGGGGCTGAACCTGTAAGAAGTCCTTTACCGTCTGCATAGACTTAGCCTTTTCCTCCATCTTTTTCAAAACTGATTCCACTGGAGGGCCAAAAAGAACATCAGATTGCAAAGGAGCATCCATTATGCGAGCCTTAACATGCTCTGACAAGGACTGATCTCTAAGCCAGGCATGTCTGCGAACAACAGAACTAGTAGCAGCCACCCTGGAAGAAGCTTGTAAAGCATCAAAACCACACTGCAAAGAATGCTTACCAACCTGGTCTGAAGCATGCACTAAATCCTGAAGCTCCTTACAGTCAACACCTTCAGACAAAGCATCCACTTTACATTTCAATTGACTAAGCAAATAATTCTGATACCTGAGCATATGAAATTGACAATTCAAAGCTCTCATAGCCAAAGTAGAAGAGGTATACAGTTTTTTACCCCACCGATCCAGGGCCCTAGCATCCTTGTCCAGAGGAACCGGATTCTTAACCACAGAAGCCTTAACACCTTTGGGGCCTTGAGAAATAGTTTCTGGATCAGCCCTAGGACTCTTATACAAGTACTTGTGAGCTTCCGGAACCCTGTAGTATCTATCTGGCTTAACTGGGGCAGGGGGCAGAGAATCTGGGTTAAGGGCAGCCTCAGAAAATACATCCTGAACAACATCCAGTACAGGGGGAATAGCCAAAGGCCTGTGCTGAGGTAAAAACAAGAATTCTCTCAGCCTTTTACGAGAATCAGAATAATCCTGGCCATCCCACTGGAAATGTTCCCTCATGGAATGCAAAGTTTCAGAGAAAGAAAAATCTTCTGGAGGGGACGCAGAGGGAGTAGCGTCCTCAGCTTCCGAATCAGAATAGGGAGGGAAATCCTGAAGCTCTTCCACAGAGGAATCAGACTCAGTGGAAGACTGAACCAGACCCCCCAACTCTGTGTCAATTTTGGGCCGCTTCACAGGGGGGGGCATGGAACCCCTAATTAAAGTAATCAAATCTTCAGCCATCTTTAACATGTGCTTCCTAGGAGCTGGACCCTGGGGATTAGCACCAGCAGGGATAGACTTAGATTTAGAATGGCCCTTGCCCTGAGAAGGAGGAGGCCTAACTACCCTATGAGGGGAGGAAGCTACCGACAACAAAGAAGCACCCTCAGCCTGGCCTAACACAGGAGAAGCCACCTCCTGCAGTAACAAAGGCTCCCCTAGACACACTGGTAAACTGTCAGAAGGAGCCACCGAAGCAGTCAGTGGTTCCACAGAACCGACGTCCGGAGTGGACGCCTCATCCTGTTTGGACCGCAAAGACTTATCTTTGCGCTTCTTAGAAGAACCAGTAGTTGGAGAATCCGACGGCATGTTATAATTACAACGCCTACCAAACACCAGCCTAGCACAGTCCAACCGACGTTTAATAGTACGCTTGTTAAAAGTAGCACAAAAGCGACACCCAACAACGTCGTGCTCAGGCCCTAAACAAGGAATGCAAAGGGAATGGTAATCCCTATGAGGAATCTGTTTCCCACAAGAAATACAGTTATTAACTTTTTCTGACATCCGGCAACACTGAGGCAAGAAAAAGACAAAAAATGTTCCCAACAGGGTACTTAGCCAACTTGGTATCCGGTCTGAAACTCGAAAACCGACAGTTCCAGAACGCCGAACGGCACTTGCAAAAACTGCTTCTGCTGAGGACCATGCGGCAAGAAAGACTGAGGTTATGGCGTCGGTCATGCGCATTTGTACTGACAAGTACTTACGTCAGTCTCTGGCGCCCGTTACCGACGCCAGTTCTAGCCCTTTGGTATTCGGGCCGATAGTGGGCAGCGGAGTACCCATTTGTCAGGACTGCAGCAATGGGAGACGACGAACATCCTATTGTTCTAGTAACTTTTTAAGTGACTCAGAGACATACCTTATAACTAACCCGATTTGAGTCTTTGTCCTCCCATTATTTTTGGATAAATTGAGAGGTATGCTGCTGTCCAACAGTGCTACATCTTTTTTACCTACTTTCAAAGCTAGTAAAACACATCGCTCTCCTATGGTTTCTATTTCTTTCTTGTATTTTCTTTTTGTAACTAGTATTCTGGACAAATCCAGAATATACATGATTCACACATCTTTAGTTTTATCCCAAAACATGATCAATACATTGGTAGATTTATTAGTTTTACATCTGTTTTATTACACCATTTGCAAAATCACTATACACCTTAGGAAGAATCTTATCCTGTTGCATCTTACTTTTGTTATCTTTCACTTGAATATAAAACTGTGCTTAGTTATTGGTTTACTTTCTGACTGGGTAACTGATCATGCTTCATTCTGACTACTTTGCAATAAAATCTGCTGTGGATTACAGAAAACATGCCATCCCACAACAGAACTGTTTCATCTCATAATGCATCATCAGAAGGTGGTATGAATGCCATGGAATCAGGAAGCAACTGGACAGCTGCTCAGCATACAGTAAATTGAAACAGTTTATTAAACTTAAACACAGGTCCAC
Source organism: Protopterus annectens (assembly GCF_019279795.1). Taxonomy (NCBI): domain Eukaryota; kingdom Metazoa; phylum Chordata; order Ceratodontiformes; family Protopteridae; genus Protopterus; species Protopterus annectens. Next base: position 1,276,991,963 of record NC_056743.1, read on the forward strand.
TGAAGTAACTAAAGTAAAAACTACACATTTTAGAATAAGAAAGCCCACTTTACAAGATGAGGCCCCATACCAAAAAGAAATGGTAAACAAAACAACTTTGCCCTTCATCTTGAACTGCCACTGTTAACATCTGGATACAGTCAGCAATTTAGATTCAGGATAAATTCAACATAAAATCATGCATTACCAGAAAAACAAACATTTCTTGATTTCAGTACACACTTATTTTGTTCAATGTTAGTTGTTCATAGGAAAAAGTGCTTAAGTGTCTTATAAAGTCAATATTCAGGTTCAAACAACTGACTCTTGGACTGAACAACTGAATTAGCTTAATCTCCATTATTATCCTTTCCAAAGGTGCATGGAAACGCCATAAAAGAAACATAACTGTCATATCAGACACAGAATGATGAAACTGGGGTAAAAGTGTACCATCACTGGCTTGTCTGTCATTTTGTTTTTATAAGTGTATCTACGGACATCCATCATAGTTCGCAGTTGCTGACCTCTAGGATTTGTGTAACGTGTCATTAAACATTTCCCATACTCAATTAGATAAACCACATTTTCAGAAGTGCATGTAAATGAACTCTGTACTTTGAAACTTCAGTGAAATTATCATGCTAGAAGCAGTACAAATCACATGACAAGTTCTGCACCTTGGATGGTTGCAGGTCTTTGTGCCATTTTAGACTATGTTCTGGTCTAAGTGTGCTACACACACCGATTCTCTTTAGACTTAGTGGTTGTTTAAATAATGGGGGGGAGGCGCATCTGAAAAGTCTCTCTCTCTCTGTTTGTCATCCTCACTGACCACTACTTTGTGGGCCTTTAAGATTTTGTTGAACTTTTTAAGTTTTGGATGATATGATGTCATTAGTAGAATTCTGTCACTCAAGCAGGTGTTATCATGGTAGCTGTACTGCTCTGTCTACTGTCATATCAATCACCCTAGCAGAGTGACTGAGCAAGCATGGCTTCTTAACACTTGTCCATTAACTTGAAAAAGGAAGGTTAAAACTGTAGCAACCAGTTAACATTTTACATAATACTACAATGTACTATGATAAACCTAACGGAGAGAAACCACCTCTTCCACTGAAGCCAATGTTTTTATGTTAAAATTATACAACTGTTTGCCAGCACCACCTGTTGTTACAGGAAGAGTAGTTTAAGCCAACATACTCAACCTCTTCCAGTAACTATTAAACTGGATACAACAGAAGTTCTGATTACATGTGGAAACTCACTGCTACTGTTCTCCAGCAGAGATTAATGGTTATGCACTGATGTAGAATAAAGATTTAGAGAGTTACAAACTGCTGCAGTCCAGAGATTCATAAATGCAATGAACAAGAGCAAACTGTCCCCTGAATTGTAAGCCACTCGCTGCCTCCCTGTAAGAGGCATGACAAGTGTTTAAAATGTCTTTCTACCTTTAAAATCTCCAGGACTTCGTCTGCTTTCTTCTGAGACATTATAGCATCATCATAAAAACGGCCCAGCTGTCTCTGAAGCCAGTATGCATCAATATCTCGTGGGTGAAGGTCCTTCTTCTTGGCGCTCATGATATCACCAGATGCTCCCAGCTGAAAAAATCACAAAAGTGGCAGGTTAAGTTTAGGCTGAGATGAGAACAAACATGCAGACATATATAATTTCTATGGCTATGTAACAAAGTCAGGCAGAGAGTTGATACAAACCAGACTACTACTATGATTGCAAGTACATGTCACATTGATGACCAAGGTGCAGAAGTTAACTGGAGATCAAATAACCAACAGAGGAAGAGAAGAAACTAGTGGTTTGATGCAGCATACCTAGTCACCAATACCAATTAGCCCCCAAAAGAAAATCAAAGAAATACAAAAGCGGATTTGGAAAAATTCAAACAAAAGATTACAAACATGGGCTGTAGGCTGAAATGGAAATGCAAGCCACTCAAGATTTGGGAGAACCACAACACAAGCTGCGACTAGGACAACGAGTGACTGGAATAAGTATGCTAATCTCCTAGTCATGTAATGTCAGGATCAGGGACACTTCTCAGCTAGACATCTCTCACCTGGATGGGAACAACTGGTTGACAGTTACAAGGGGTTAGTGACAAGTGAATTTAAAGAAGTACTACATGTGGTACTGCAGAACCCAACTGTGTAAACAGTTACTCCGCATCACTATCCTCTGCAGTTAGGAAATGCCTGTGAGAAATACTATGACATCTTTCTTCTATCCATCTTAAACACTTTACTACCATCTCTCACAAATCTGAAAGCCAGAAAGAGATGGCAAGAGACAGGCTACACTCCTCATCTTTTAAATTTGCTCCCCTGCATGGGAAGGGAAGTCTTAATCAGTTATCACTGGATGAAAGTTGGGATGTGGAACACAACCACTTTTAGGTAAGTAGGGGCACTGTCTGAAAAGTACAGCTGTTTAAAATCTTACCATAACAGTAGACGTCTTTCTCTTCACTGTTGTAGTATTCTTCATTAAAGGGATCTCCTGCCAATGGCAGCCGGATATCCAGCCAGTATACCAAACCCTTAGGTTTTTCAACAATATCATTCGTCACACGTATGCTTCCCACTAGTAGCATAGGGCATGAAGGGGGCATATAGACGTACATATCTCAGAACTGAATAGCCCCAGGAGGAACATGTGCATCCAGAAGGAAAAAGTAGTAGTAGAGAAAAGGGGAAGGAGGGAGGGAGCGAACAGTGCAACGAGAAGGAAATCTATTGTTATGGTAAGATTTTACACAACTGTACACTGTCACTTCCATGTCACTGTTGCAGTATCCTTCACTAAAGGGATCCCCTGCCAAGGGCAACCCAACATCTGGCCAATATACCAAAGCCTTAGGTTTTCAAGAAAGTACAGTTGTGTACCTACCATAAATGTAGATGTTAGAGTGTATTTCACTGCTACAGTCATTACTCTTGGGTTATCCTGCTGGCAGGCTACCCTCAGTCTGCCAGAATTCCAAAGTCTAGGTCCGGCGTCTGTTGCTGTCGCCTCTTCCCTGACGTCAGTGCACCAGGGGTATAAAAGATGCAGCAGACTCCATTTTCTTCAGTTTTTCTTGCCCCAGATGTTAGGTGCCTCCGAATTGGTAGGCTGAAAAATATGCCAATAAAATGCATGCACAAAAATAACATTTCCTTTATCTACAAGCAAATACACCAATAGGTTGTATAGGATAGAGAAGTGCAGTTAAGTCCCAGCAAAGAGAAGGGGGATGGTGGGTGGGTAACCTGGACTGCAACAGTGAATACACTAACATCTACATTTATGGTAGGTACACAACTGTACTATGTTCGTGTTTCACTGTTGCAGTCATTAATCTTTGATTGGATCCCAAAGCTGAGGATGGGTGGCTGGGCTAAATAGGATTAGGAGAGGCTATGAGGACCTGCAGAACTGCAGTGACAAAGCCTGCTCTGGACTTAAGAGTAAAGAGGCAAGTGGTAGTGTTTTGTGAAAGTGTGCACTGAACTCCAAATTGCAGCCTCTAAGATATCTTTGGTTGGTACTCCTCTGAGGAAGGCTGCTGAAGTGGCTGCTGCTCTGGTGGAATGAGGCCTAATGCCCTTAGGCACTGATTTGCCATGTTGAAAACAGCAGAAACGGATGCAATGGCCTATCCATTTAGAAATGGTCTGTTTTGAGATGGCCTTACCTTGTGATCCTACAGCAAATGACACTAAAAGTTGCTCAGTCTTTCCGAAAGCTTTAGTTCTGTCCAAGTAGAAGCGTAACTGCCTATGTATGTCCAAACAATGCAGAATTTTTTCACCCTTGTTCTGTGGAATTGGATAAAAAGGTAGGCAAGTGATTGGTTTGGTTGAGGGCCACACTGGACACCACCTTAGGTAAAAAATGTAGGGTTTGTCCTCAGAGAAACCCTGTCTGGATGAAAAATGATAAAAGGTTCCACAGCCATGAGTGCTTGTAACTCCAAGACTCGCCTTGCAGAGTTTATTGCTAGGAGCAGAGCCGTTTTCCAGGATAATAATTTTATATCTGCTGTTGATGCTGGCTCGAAAGGAGGCAGTGTGAGTTTTTCCAAAACATAATTGAGGTCCCAGGCTGGAATTGGTGCTCTCCTTGGAGGCCTAATATTTTTAGTCCCCCTGAGGTACTGCCTTATTAAAGGATGAGAAAAAAATAGGTGGTTCCGTATTGTAATGGGCTGAAATGGCAAAGGCATGAATCTTAATTGATGAGAAAGAAAGGCCTTTGTTCAGCATCTCAGTTAGGTATTGTAAAATCTGAGGAATATTTGGTACACACGTGTCAATGCCTTGTTCCTGGTTCAAAGCACAGAATCTCTTCCATTTTTCTGCATAAGATTTTCTGGTACTGGCCCTCCTGGCCTCCAAGATAACATCCATAACAGCTTTTGAAAGAGGAGTGTTCTGAACGGCTACATTATCCACCATGCTGCCAGATTTAAGGTCCGGAGTTGGCTGTGCAGGATCTGATTGTTTTGTTGGTTCAGCAAGTGAGAAGTTTGAGGCAATATCCATGCCGGACCTTGAGACAAGCTGTTTAGGATTGGGTACCAATGCTGGCGTGGCCAGTCTGGTGCAATCAGTACAATTTGTTGGCTTCTCTTGTCTGACCTTTAGGAGTACCCTGGGAAGGAGAGGCAGTGAAGGAAAGGCATATACTGTTAGATTTTTCCAACTGAAGGATAGGGCGTCCACTTTCCATGCTTGCTTGTGATAAATCCTTGAGCAAAATCTCTGCAATTGGCAGTTGTGAGGGGAGGCAAATAGATACATGTCTGGGCATCCCCATTTCCTTATTATCATGCTGAAGACTTGTGGATCCAGTTTCCATTCGTGGGGATCCATGAGGTTTCTGCTTAGTTTGTCTGCCAGAGTATTTGTTTTTCCTGGCAGGAATTGTCCTTGCACGTGAACTTGAAAAGCCAATGCTGTGCCCCATAAGGTCATTGCTTGTCTGCAGAGGGGGTAGGAATGTGTACCTCCCTGCTTGTTTATGTACCACACGATCGTAGTATTGTCTGTCTTTATCAGTAGCTGTCCTGGATGAAGCAGGTCCTTGAAAGCTGTCAGGGCATTTTGAACAGCTAGCATCTCTTTTTGATTGATGTGAAGATGCATCTGATTTGCAGGCCATGTGCCCTGAATACATTTTCCTGCCATATAGGCCCCCCCAGGCATAATCTGATGCATCTGTTGTCAGTGTCTATCTGGCTGTGGGTAAACTGAATGGCAGACCCTTGTTGTGGTGACAGGCTTCTGCCCACCATCGAAACTCCTGTTGCAGGAAGAAAATGAGTGCAATTACTGTCTCCAGGCTGTGGCAATGCGGAGTCCAAACACTTTTTAGATACCATTGTAGTTTCCTCATATGCAGTCTGGCATATGGAATTAGTAGAATGCAAGATGCCATGAAACCCAAGGCCTGCAGGATTTCCCTTGCAGATAAGTGGGTTTTTGTTGCCAATTTCTTGAAGTAAGAAGTCCGTTGCTTTTGTTTGTCTGGCATGAGATAAGCCATCTGGGCAGTTGTATTTAAGCTTGCACCTAGGGATATTACCTCTTGAGAGGGCACTAGTTTTGATTTCTTTTTGTTTATGGTGTACCCTAGGCCAATTAGTAATCTTTTTACAAACGCCAGATGCTTTAGAAGAATGTCTTTGTTCTCTGCTTGAATTAGGCAGTCGTCCAAGTAGGGATATATTTGAATTCCTCTTTGTCTGCAAAACGCAATTACTGGTGCCAGGAATTTTGTGAAGACCCTGGGCGCAGTAGATAAGCCAAAGGGCAGTGCATAGAATTGGTAATGCATTGAGCCAGCTATGAATCTGAGGTATCTTCTGCAAGATTGTCTGATTGGGACATGCAGGTATGCCTCTTTTAGGTCCAAAGTTACGAGCCAAGCCTTCTTGCCCAGCATGGGCAGAAGCTGCTGCAGAGTCAACATCTTGAATTTTGGAACTTCCAGAAACGTATTTCGTATAGACAGGTCCAGTATTGGTCTCCAGGTTTTGTCCTTCCTGGGTACTAGGAAAAGTCTGGAGTAAAATCCTTGCCCCTGCTCTTGTTGTGGTACTTGCTGAATGGCCCTCATGTCCATGAGGGCTGTAATTTGTTTTTGTGCCTCTGGCCATTGATTGTGTGGTAGGTCTGGCATACCTTTTGACCTTGGTAGAGTGTGAAAATAGAACCTGTAGCCTTGGGACACTATGTTCAGGACCCATTTGTCTTGGGTAACCATTTGCCAATTTGATGAAAAAAGTGCTAGTTTTCCCCCTAAGGGGGCTGCCAAAAGAAAAGTGGTTGGATCTGGCAGAGGAAAGTCATTGGGACTGTTTCCTGTAAGGTTGTGATTTGTCTTCTCCGCTTTTGGAGGTAGGAGCACCCCATTGTTTAGGCCTGTATGAGCCTTGAGGCTGAGATCTGCCTCTGGGACACCTGTATCTGCCTCTTTGTGGTCTGTCTGACAATGGAAAGGACCAATTATTAGAAGGCCAGTTCCTGCTAAACCTGGGTGGCTGTACGTGTAAGAAATCCTTGACTGTCTGCATGGATTTTGCTTTATCCTCCATTTTTTTCAACATCTCTTCTGCTTTAGTACCAAACAAAGTATCATGCTGTAATGGTGCATCTAATAACTTTGCTTTAACATGATCAGGCAGATTCTGTTCCTTTAACCAAGCATGCTTTAACATGATCAGGCAGATTCTGTTCCTTTAACCAAGCATGCCTTCTAATAACAGAACCTGTAACAGCGGCCCTGCAAGAGGCCTCCAGTGAATCATAACCACATTGCAAAATATGCTTTCCCAATTGTTCAGCTGCATGCAATAAATCCTGCAATTCCTTGTTCTCTGAACATTCAGTATTTGTCAACAATTTCTGTTTAAGCAGTGACATTAAATATTGCTGATATTTAAGCATATGAAACTGACAATTTAAAGCCCTTACAGCCAGGGTGGCAGAAGTGTATACTTTTCCCCCCGTCTGTCTAGAGCCCTAGAATCCCTATCAGAGGGGACAGGGTTTTTTGCAGTGGAAGCTTTAACCCCTTTGGGACCCTGAGATATAGTTTCTGGGTCAGCAGCGGGGTTTTTATTTAGGAATTTATGAGAATCCGGGACCATGTAGTATCTGTCTGGCTTAGCAGGTGCAGGGGGTAAAGAGTCAGGGGACAGGCCGGACTCTGAAAATACATCATCTACAATGTCTAGAACAAGTGGAATAGCAAGGGGTCTGTGCTGAGGAAGTAGCAGAAAGTCTCCGAGTCTTTTCTTAGATTCAGAATAATCTTGGCTCTCCCAGTGAAAATGATCCCACATGGTATGGATTGTTTCCCCAAAACAATAATCCTCAGGAGGAGAAGCTGAAGGAATGGATTCTTCAGCATCAGAATCCTCATAGGGAAGCATGGAATAATCCTGTTCAGAAGAGGAATCAGGGGAAATAGAAACCTGATCAGAAGAATCATACTCTGTCTCTTGCCTAGGCCTCTTATCAGGAGGGGGATGGGAGCCCCTGATCAAAGTAATTAGGTCTTCGGCCATTTTGAGCATCTGTTTTTTAGACATGGAAGTCTGAGTAGGAGAATGCTGTACTTGTTTCTTTGTCTTTAGAGCTGCTTTAGTCTTTGTCTTTGTAGCTAAGATGGCTTAATATATAGTTGTGTAGGTTTGAAGACACCCTCAGAAGCCGATGCCTGCTCAGCGGCTCTGGACCCATCTGAGGGAATGACTTCCGAGTGTCCAATACCTTGAGCATCCAGAGGCCCAGTCGGCTCCACGTGGGAGTCGGAAGCGGCCTGTGGCTCTGAGGTAGCGGGCACCAGGGGCTGCGAAAGCACCTCACTGAGAACCGGCGACTGGCCTAGCAGAGGCCTTATTGTCGGTTTTGGACCTCGGACACCTATCCTTTTCCTTGTCCTTGCGTTTTTTGTAAACTCCAGTTGTCGGCTGTTTCTACAGCATTATATAATTAAATCTTCGGCCAAAGTAATGAAATGCAAAATTGAACCAGCGCTTAGTGCACTGGTTAAATCTAGCACAAAACCAACAGCTAGCAATGTTGTGATCAGGGCCTAGGCAAGGAATACAGTAAGAGTGAAAATCCTTATGAGGTATTTGCTTCCCACAAGAAATACAATTGTTAACTTTTTCTGACATCGGTCTGGAGCAAGAAAAAAAAGTTTCCCCAACGGTGTACTTAGCTTTAATGAAGACTTTGGTTCTGAAATTTGGATTTGAAAATCTTAGGAGTCGACCGACCAGCACTTGTGAACTGCTTTTGCTTCTGGCACCGCGAGGCAAGAAAGACTGGAGAAAATGGTGTCGGCTGCATCTTTTATACCCCTGGCGCACTGACGTCAGGGAAGAGGTGACAGCAACCGACGCCGGACCTAGACTTTGGAATTCTGGCCGACTGAGGGTAGCCTGCCAGCAGGATAACCCAAGAGTAATGACTGCAACAGTGAAACACGATGAACATCGTTGTATGTCATATGCATGCTCCCTGCCCACAGCACATAATGCAAGGATGTACATACCTCAGAACTTCTTTGCTGCCAGTCCAAACACCACCAAAGGCTTTGGTATACTGGCCAGACACTGGGCTACCCTTGGCAGGGAATGCCTTTAGTGAAGAATACTGCAAAAGTGATATGGAAGGACATCATATGATATTACACAGCAATGCAAATCCGTTTGGTTCACCTCAACTACCTATTTCGCTCTCTACTGTATTCAATGTGGATGTTACACAGCTTACTGCTTTTCCTCAAGTCTTAACTTCCTTAATAGTTGTTCCATGCATTCTTATATTCATGGAGTAGTTTTGATCTACTGCTCCTCAATAAAAGGTATTGCAGTCATTAGTAACCCCAGGTAATGTTCCAATCACCAAAACAGCCCCCCTGGAAATATTGTTTCCTCACATTTCCTATAAGCATTCACCTTGTACTTTCAAATGACCTTCTCTTATCCTTGCCACCGGTTTGATATCTAAAGGTACAGGATTTTAATTGAAGTTGTTTTGTTTATAGAATTTAAATACCTTAACAGAGAAGCACGGCAGAGAATAACTTAAAATAAAATTAATCTTGTCCATGTAGATTTGTAGACTTAGTACTTTTCAACCAGTATTGCATCCAGTCCTGGAAACTTTTTGTAGGAAATGTGAGATGGATTTATTTTAAAGTGTTTCAGGGAACCAAAAGGTTTAAGAACTATTTTTATAATTTGACTCTGCCTGAAAAAGAAGCATTACTTGAGTTGCGGAATGATACGGATATAGTTATTAAGTCAGCAGATAAGGAAGGGGCCGTGGTTGTCCTTGACTACTCCTATTATAAAGAGAAGACTAAAACAATGCTGTCAGACAGAACAGTTATGAATCAATTTCTGATTACCACATTACACAGTTGCAGGATTCTGAGGACTGTTTGTACAGCCATTTAATAACTTCTGATTTGTCTCGTTATTTGACTGTTGAACATTCAGTTAATTCCGGGTTTTCAAGGGTTGCCCAAGGTGCAAAAAGATGATCCTCCGTTTAGTTCTACAGTTTCTGGGAAAGGATGACTCACTGAGCCACTCTATATATGTAGAGAAAGACCTTAGACTAGTTTTTAATGGGATATGAACAGTTCTTAAGGATGTAAAACAATTTCTACAAGATTTATGTACTTTCACTAGGGAGAGTGGGCCTTTGAATGATTGTTATCTGGTAACCCTAGATGTGGAATCACTTTCTACAGTGATTCCTAACTCAGAAGGCAATGAAATGGCCAAAGCTTTATTGAGTCAGCATAGCACATTTAGTTTACAGTAGAAAGATTTGTTACGCTTGTTTTTGGAAATTGTGCTGGAAAATAATGTATTTATGTTTTTAGAGGCCTTTATTTATGCAGATGACTGGTGTAGCTATGGGCATGCCCTGTGCCAGTAGCTACACCAACATGGTTTTAGCCTTTTGGGAACAGCAATGCATTTTTCAAGGGAACAGTTTTAGGGAATATATTTTACTTTATAGAAGGTCTGTGGATGACATTTTTTGTTGTGGGGAGGATCTTGCACACAATTTGCAAAGGTTTTGAGAGTATTTGCATACCTCCACTTCCTTTTTAAGATTCACATGTCATCACTCACTGAATTCGATAGACTTTCTTGATGTACGTATTACAAAGGATAGGAATGGATGACTAAAGTACCGGATTGTATAGAAAATCCTGCAGAAGTAATGTGGTTTTACAATGACATAGCATGCATCAAGCTTATATTTATAAAAATATTTTGAGGAGCCAAACCCTAAGTAAGGCCAGGTTGAATAACCTGGATGAAGGGTTTTATAAAGATTTATCCATCTTGAAAAGAGAGTTTAGGGAGAGAGGTTATAAACCTAAAGAGACAGAGGATGCGTGTAAGGAGGCAGTAAGTCTTAGAAATGATGGGGCAAAAGCATATTTTTCTGATGCTCATAAAACACGAGAAATAATGCAAACAATAACAGATCTGGGGTGTTAGGACAGAATACCATACCCATCTTGTTGCATTACACAAGTGACACAGAGTCATCAGGACCAACTGGTCTGTTCTTCAAAGAGATAGTTTGATTGGGAATGTAGTAGGGGACAGGCCGCGTATTAGATATAAAAACAAGAAATCTTTGAAGAATCAGTTATGTTTTAGGACGAATCACATGTCCACAACTGTTAATTATGGTATACGGGGCACTAGGAAATGTCATAGATGTAATTTTTGTACCTATATTAAACACATCCAACACATTTGTTCACCCCATTACCAATGTTACATACAAGTTTAGAGTGTCAGCTGATTGACGTACAGCTAATATAGTTTGCCTTGCCCCCTGCACAGCATGCAATAGTTTTTATATAGGTAAAACCAATCGCCCCTTTTTTTGAGAGGATAGGGCAGCACCTTTACCATACTCAAATGGGAGATACCAGAAGTGAATATGGACTTCCACAGTTTTAGATTTAGTGTAGTGGCAGTGGTAAAAGAAAGTCTACATCAAGGTGACTTCAGGACCTACATACAGAGAGAAGAGAATTGCGGTGGACAATTAATTTACAGGCAGACAAATTTCCAGGGTTGAAAGTACAGTTTTGTACCTACCATAAATGTAGATGTTCGAAGATCCACATTGCTGCAGTCCTTACACTTGGGTAGTCCGCTGTCCTCGGTCGGCCCGAATATCAAAGTATTAGGCTGACGTCAGTCAAGGCGCTTAAGACTGACATCAGGACGTCAGGGTACAAATGCGCATGACCGACGTCATATCCTCAGTCTTTTCTTGCCCCAGATGTCAGAAGACCCTAAACAGAAAGGTCAAAACCAAAAGACAGCAAAAAACAACCAACCACCCTTGCACTAATCATATGTACAATATATACAATATCCACAATATTTACAACCCAAACCACACAACCGCCTCTTAACAACAGAGGGGAAGGAGGGAGTAATTGGACTGCAGCAATGTGGATCTTGAACATCTACATTTATGGTAGGTACAAAACTGTACTATGTTCTTCATCTCACATTGCTGCAGTCCTTACACTTGGGTAGAATCCCAAAGCAGAGGTAAGGGAGGATGGCAAAACTATAAAGCAGTAGGAGCTGCCAAAATGCCCTGTAAAATTGCAGTGGCAAACCCAGCCCTAGATTTAGAGTAAAGTGGAAGGTGGTAATGCTTAGAGAAAGTATGCACTGAACTCCAAGTAGCTGCCTCCAAAATATCTTTAGTTGCCACCCCTTAAAAAGCTGTAGAAGTGGCAGTAGCTCTAGTGGAATGAGGCCTAATCCCAGCTGGAATCTCCTTACCATGATGGGAATAACAGAAAGCAATACAAAACCCAATCCACTTAGAAATAGTTTGTTTTGACACAGGCTTGCCCTGAGAACCCAAAGCAAAAGAAACAAACAACTGCTGAGACTGCCTGAACCCTTTAGTTCTGCTCAAATAATATCGCAACTGCCTGTGTATATCCAAGGTGTGCAAAATCTTTTCCCCTTTATTTTGGGGTTTGCATAAAAAGTAGGCAAATGAATAGCTTGGTTTAAAGCCACACTAGAAACCACCTTAGGCATAAAGGAAGGATTAGTACGTAAAGATACCCTATCCTTATGGAAAATTAAGAAAGGCTCAACTGCCATAAGGGCCTGTAATTCAGAAACCCTTCAGAGGTATTGGCCACCAAAAAGCAGTCTTCCATGATAAATATTTCAACTCGGCAGTAGCTGCAGGCTCAAAAGGTTGTAGAGTGAGTTTCTCCAACACAAAATTGAGATCCCAAGCAGGAGTAGGAGCTCTACGGGGTCTTATATTCTTTGCCCTCTAAGGAATTGCTTAAACAAAGGATGAGAAAACAATGGTGGATCACAGTCATAGTGAGCAGAAATTGCTGCAGCATAAATCTTAATAGAAGAGAAGGACAAACCTTTGTCCAGTAACTCAGCAAGATATTGAAGAGCCACACTTAAATTAGGCTTAGCAACATCAAATTCCTTTGCTGCACTCCAAAATAAAAATCTCTTCCATTTATCTGTATACTTTCCTTGTACTAGGCCTTCTGGCCTCCAAAATAACATTCAAAACTTGCTGGAAGCTGAGACCCTCCAGGGTTTAAAACAGAATATGCCAGGCTGTTAGGTGAAGAGAGTGAAGTTTGACATTGAGTAAATGACTGTTCCCTTGAGACAGCAGGTGTGGAATCGAAGGCAAAGGCCATGGAGGCTCCCGAACCAGATTTCTCAGTAATGGGTACCAGTGCTGTCGAGGCCAATCTGGAGCTATTAGAATCATCTTTGGCTTGTCCTGTCTGACCTTTAGGAGTACCTTTGGGAGGGGAGGCAGAGGTGGAAAGGCATACACATGAAGATTGCTCCAATTGAAAGAAAGAGCATCCACTTTCCAAGCTGTGGGATGAAACCTTTTTGTGCAAAACTTTGGCAGCTGGTAGTTTAGTGGAGAAGCGAACAGATCTATGTCTGGAGTTCCCCATGACACTGTCAATTTCTGAAATACATGAGGATCCAATTTCCACTCGTGGGGATCCATAATTGCCTGCTCAACACATCTGCTAAGGAGTTCTGTGCTCCCGGCAGAAACCTTGCCTGAAGATTGAGCTGTAAACTGAGAGCAGTCTCCTACAAAATCATTGCTTGTCTGCATAGAGGATAAGAATGTGTTCCCCCTTGCTTGTTGATGTACCACATAACAGTTGTGTTGTCTGTTAGAATCAACACCTGCCCTGGAAGAAGTAAATCCTTGAAAGCTATTAATGCAAATTGGACTGCTAACATCTCCTTCAAGTTGATATGTAGATGTTGTAGTCTGGCAGGCCACGTGTCTTGTATCCACTTTCCATTTAGATGAGCTCCCCAAGCTTTGTCTGAGGCATCTGTCGTTAGAATCTGACTCGCCTCTGGCCGGGTCACAGAGAGTCCCTTGTTTAGGTGACATTCCTGAGCCCACTACAAAATTCCTTTTGAATACAAGGTATTATCTGAATGACAGTGTCCATATCTTGGCAGTGCTGTGTCCATACATTTTTGAGATACCATTGTAGCTTCCTCACATGCAGTTTGGCATTGGGAAGCACCAGAATACAAGATGCCATGAACCCTAAGGCTTGAAGGACTGTCCTTGCAGTCAGCCTGGACTGATGAGACAATTGATGGAAGTAAAGGGAAAGATTCTTTTGTTTGTCCGGGGTCAAAAGGCCATCTGGGATGCTGTATTCAGTCTCACACCCAGAAAGCACATGTCTTGAGAGGGTACTAGACTGGACTTTATTTCGTTCACAGAATACCCCAGGCATCTTAGCACTGCTATCACATATTGCAAATGATGAAGAAGCTCCTTCCTTTGGCCAGAATCAGGCAATCGTCCAAATAAGGATAGATCTGTATTCCTTTTAGTCTGAAAAACGCTATCACTGGAGCCAGAACCTTTGTGAACACTCTGGGCAGTAGATAAGCCAAAGGGCAATGCAGAGAACTGATAATGAGAAGTCCCAGCTCGAAAACGCAGATACTTCCTGCAACTTAGCCTAATAGGAACATGAAGGTAAGCTTCCTTGAGATCCAGAGTCACCATCCAGTGATCTTTGCCCAGCAGAGGTAAAAGCTGTTGTAACGTCAACATTTTGAACTTGGGAATGTCCAGATAAGTGTTGAGGATAGATAAATCCAAAATTGGTCTCCACGTGTTCCCCTTCTTTGGTACTAGGAACAGGCGAGAATAAAATCCTAGGCCTACTTCTGGCAGAGGGACCGGCTGTATGGCCCCTATTTGCAACAGCAGAGAAATTTGTTTGTGAGCCTCTATTCTTTGCTGAGGAGGAACGTCTGGCATGCCTTTGAAAGGAGGCAAGGTATGGAAATAAAACCTGTAACCTTGGTGTATAATATCCAATACCCATCTGTCCTGGGTAATTAAACTCCAATTTTCTTTGAAGAGTGCCAACCTTCCTCCCAAAGGTTCTGCCAGACAAGAAGGCTCTGGCAGCTGAAAAGGTAGGTCATTGGGCCTGTTTACGAAAGGACTGGCCCCTGCCCTCACCCGAAGACTGTGCAGGTGAACTCCCTGTTCTAGGTCTGAAAGAGCCCTGAGCTCTACCCCTACCACGCCTAGATCTTCCCCTAGACTGTGAATCATAAGAAGGGTACGTCCACCCCTTAGCAGGCCAATTCCTACTAAACTCCGGAGGCTGAACTTGCAAAAAATCTTTAACAGTCTGCATAGACCTAGTCTTGTCTTCCATTTTCTTTAAAACTGCCTCCACAGGTGAACCAAACAATACATCAGACTGTAAAGGAGCATCTAAAATCCTTGTCTTAACATGGTCAGATAAGTTCTGATCCCTCAGCCAGGCGTGCCTGCGAAGAACTGACCCAGTGGCAGCCACCCTAGACGAGGCCTGTACAGCATCAAATCCACATTGTAAAGAATGCTTACCCACCTGTTCAGAAACATGTACCAAATCTTGTAATTCTTTACACTCAATGCCTTCCGCCAGAGCATCTACCTTAGACTTCAATTGAGAAAGAAGATAGTTTTGATATTTCAACATGTGAAACTGGCAATTCAAAGCCCTCACAGCTAAGGTGGAAGAAGTATAGACTTTCTTTCCCCATCTATCCAAAGCTCTGGCCTCTTTATCTGGAGGAACCGGATTTTTTACCACAGAGGCCTTGACACCCTTAGGTCCCTGACTAACTGTTTCTGGGTCTGCCCTAGGACTCTTATACAGATATTTATGAGCTTCAGGCACCCTGTAATACCTGTCCGGTTTAACAGGAGCAGGAGGCAAAGAATCAGGATTAAGTGAAGCCTCTGCAAACACATCTTCCACAACATCTAGAACAGGTGGTATAGCCAAAGGCCTATGCTGAGGTAAAAGCAAAAATTCCCTAAGCCTTTTCCTGGAATCAGAGAAGTCCTGACCTTCCCACTTAAAATGTTCCCTCATGGAATGAAGAGTCTCTGAAAAAGAAAAATCCTCTGGAGGAGAAGCAGAAGGAGTAGAATCATCCACATCAGAATCAGAATAAGGAGAATACTCCTGCAGGTCTTCAGTCAAGACTCTGAAACATCGAAACCTGCTCAAAACTCCCCAACTCTGGTTCCACCGTAGGCCTCTTATCAGGAGGGGGCAAAAAACCTCTAATCAAAGTAATTAAATCTTCTGCCATTTTGAGCATGTGCTTCTTGGGCACAGATCCTGAAGAACTAGGAGTGACACCAACAGAAGCTAAACCTGGCCTGCCTCTGGGAGAAGCCTTGGAAACAGAAGGAGAGGGCCTAACCACCCTAGGAAGGGAGGGGAGTACAGTAACCTGAGAAGCCCCTTCAGCCTGACCTGTCTCCTGAGAGGCCACATCCTGCAATATCAAAGTCTCCCCCTGGGACTCCAGAAGCTCCCGTGGAACCACCGGTTCCACTGACGCCTCTAAAGAACCGGCGTCCGGTAAGGACGACTCTTCTTGCCTGGGTTTAGCTGCTTTGTCTTTGCGCTTCTTCGAAGAGCATCCGACAGCATATTGTAATTGCACCGCTTCCCAAAGACCAACCTGGCACAATCTAACCTTCGCTAATAGTGCACTTATTAAACCTAGCACAAAAGCGACACCCAACAACGCCGTGCTCAGGCCCCAAACAAGGAATACACAAAGTATGATAATCTCTATGCGGTATCTGCTTCCCACAAGAAATACAGTTATTCACTTTTTCTGACATCCGTAAACCACTGAGGCAAGAAAAACTAAAATATTCCCAACGGGTATTTAGCCAACTTTGACTCGGTCTGAAACTCGAAAAATTTCAGAACGCCGAACTGCACTTGCAACGCTGCTTCTGCATCGGACCATGCGGCAAAAAAGACTGAGGATATGACGTCGGTCATGCGCATTTGTACCCTGACGTCCTGATGTCAGTCTTAAGCGCCTTGACCGACGTCAGCCTAATACTTTGATATTCGGGCCGACCGAGGACAGCGGACTACCCAAGTGTAAGGACTGCAGCAATGTGAGATGAAGAACATCAAAAAGGTTTCTTTGAAATCTGTTTTAAAATCCAAGAATCTCTCCCACTATTAGGAGTTAGGGCCCTTTAATATTGAGATCCGTTTTAATTGAATGTAATTTAATTGGTTGATTTGCAATTCTTTTACTATATCTAGTATGTGTAGTGTGTTTTTTCTGAATGGTCTGAAGAACACCATTGGGTGTGAAAGTGCTAACCATTTTTTAGAAGTCTTTTGGTTTATTAAACACTGTTTGTTTTAAGTTATTGCCTGCCGTGTTTCTCTGTTGAAGTTGGTTCATTTATAGTTTAACTTTGTTACTTTCTACACAGTTAATTCCTTGTGGGGAATGTTCTCATTTGAAGATATTTAAATTCTACAGTAATCCATCCACCCTGGCATTCTGTACTTAATATTACACAAGTTAAGTCCTTCTAACCTTTCTTTAGATAGCTTCTGGTGCATAATGTGCATCACTTTTTTTACCGAAAAAAACTTTCTCCTGTATATGCCTTTGCTGAAGTTAAGAATTAAGCATCCATCTTGTCCATCCAATAACTGCAACTAGTGCATGGGCTCACCCAACTTCTATACCAACTCCTTAGTAACCAGTTAAATTTCAATGGTCAGTCATTTTTAAAAGAAAAATCAGAGGACAACATCCCATGTATAAAATATACAAATATTGGCAAGTGCTAGCATGCAAAACTGATCAAAGCTAATTTTTTTTCCTATACAAAAAACAATGCACAATGAAGTATATGGAATGTCAAAAGGGGCAAAGAAATTTAAGTTAGAAAATGTTACACAAACTAAAATCGGTATTACTTAATACTACAGACGGCAGTTACAGATTACTAACTATACCACCAAATATTAGAAAGAACTAAATTAGCATAGCTACTTTAAACAATATACAGATTTTTGTCTTTACTGCAAGATCTGACAGCTCACTTCTGAGCATGGTGAAGTGGAGTAAGAGTATTCTGGCTACCAGGGGAGCAGGGGAGAGGCAAAGGGACCAGGGTTTGCTGGAGAGGCCAAATATTCGGAGGAGATAGAGAGGGAGGGCTGAGGCAATGGATGAGGAGCTTTGAGGACATTTGGGCTGCAGAGTGGTGACTGCCTTCCCTGTCAGGGACTGATGGAGTCTGGCAGGGGGACAGGGGTGGGGAACTCCTAGGTGGAAGACCTGCACTGGTTGAGTTTTTGATTGGGTCTGGATTGGAGGCTGCTGTTGAGAGGGCGTGGTTAATGGGGTATATAGAGTACTGCACAATGAATGTGGAGGGCAAATGGAAGAGGTTGGAGGAGACTGTGGAGAAAGAGTGGATGGGCAGCTTGCAGGGAGGTAGTGGGGGACACTTGAATGCCTCTCAGGTATACAGCAGAGTCTGCAGAATTTAGGACTTTTGCCTGGAAATGTTTGCATGGATACTTTTGTACATTAGACAGACTTAAGGAATTTTTCCTTGAGTGGATGAAGGGTGTGGTGGGGAGGAGGGAGGTGTCTAGGAGAATATGTTCTTGGGAGTGTGATGGGTTGGCAGACTTTCAGGATTCCCTGTAGGTTACTCTGTCAAGAATGCTGGGCTGGTGGTAGCTGGAGAAGTGATTTTGTTGAGCTGGGATGCAGGATCTGAGCTGCCTGAACATGGTGGAACCTTGTTCGGTTTGGTTCTGGTGGCAAACAGAAAGGTAAGTGTTAGAGGGTGGAGGTCAAGTTCCAGACCAACTGTACTTGGAAGTGGTGAGTGTTGTATCAGAGGTGGAAAGGGGGCAGGAATACACCGCATAGAGCGGAATGGATATTGTGGGCACTGAATGCGAAAAATGTTTTGGAGGTGAATGAGATCTGGGAGAAGGCAGAAACTGAACAATTTATGTGATATTGTTTTTATTAGTTGATATGGAACATATCTGATTATAATGTTTGCAAATGTGAACTTGTTAATATGGTTTAATTACTTTTTGTGATAATTCAATAACAGTGTTTTAAAACACTACTGTACAGCCAGTACCCCACTCCAAAATTATAACAGTCTGTGATCTTGGAAGCTGCATCAATAACTCCCTATCCTTCGACCACAATGTAGTAAATCAGACAATCCTTCTGCTTAGCTCAACAAATACCTAAAGGCATATCAGCAGGCCAAAATAAGTTATCAGTCTGTAAAAAGCACTAACTAGACAAATTATTAAGTACAACGTACCTTTCAAGACATTAAGCAACTGAAAAGGTCCCAAAAATTCCTAACCAAGATAATAATGGTATATAAATTCACTGGGATACCAGGAAACACATGATGTGCTATCCCTTAACTGGGTCTTGTAGACTCTTGAGGGTGATCTATGCGGTTTGTTCCATGCCATTTTTTTCTCTCCTGCATTTTCACAAATCAAAATAGCCCCTCACAAAAAAAAAAAAAAAAAAAACTAGATTTGCCACCATCACATAAAATGCACTTGAGGGACAAATGTACTACCTAATACTTAATCCACCTCTAGAACAGACTCTCTGCAACTTATTGTTACACCCCAACATTCTTTAAATTAAACCTTCGTGATAGGATGGGTACTCAAACATTTACTCAAACAGACCTGCTTTGCACCTTCCATGCAAGGGAAGCACAGTAAGCCAGTGAGTACTGGCAAGGAGGCATAAGTGGTCCTGTGACTCAAATGTCATGCATTTCCTATGATGCTAAAATATTCAATTTCTTATTTTTCCTCTCCTCCCGTGACACTGCCATATTGTATCCTCCCAGAGCCTGCCTCACCCCATCCTTGCATTCAAAGCTCTCAGCCACACCTGACCTACCACTTCTCCAACCCCATTCAACTGCTCACAAATAACCACTCTCCATGTACCCTCAATCAAACTGCTGAGGAAACTACTTACATTTGCAGAGAGTACAGGACCATCATCAGCCTCTTCACCATCAGTGTCTTCATCAGATGCCTCATCTCGAACCTCACCATAAGCATCTTCATCACCCTCCTGCAAAAATATCCATATGGTAAGTAAGGCCAGTAACAAACCGTGTTCAACATGCAAAACTAAAAAGAAAATGTCACCCAAGTATATACACAACAGCACTGTGCATGCATGCTACAGTACACCCTTCAAAAAAAAAAAAAACACGGACTGGACCCTTGGCCCATTACATTTATATGCACCTAAACAGAGGTACAGCCATAACTTTACAAACAGACACATCTATGTAGGTACTACGAATTAAGCATTTTCTGCTAGGTGCTTCGTACACTAGACACCACAAACAAATAACCTGTGCTTTCAGGACAGTGCCTCAGTTTATTAAAATTAATTACAGTCCTACTTTATGACCTGTAGAAGAATTTAACATTTTTACTAACTGTGAGGTATGCAGTACAGCAGTCAAATTGATAGGTTGAAATTATTTCAGCCACATTGTGCCTGACAACTTCATTAAGTGTTGTGAGGTAACCTAAGGGTGTACATTGAAAAAAAATGTAATACACAGCTGGAGTCTCTGGGATAAACTGAGTTGCTGGCCTTGTACCTCACCACAAATATTTTTCCAACAATATATTAATACTAACATACCAAGTCATACCTTATTACCCTATCACAGCCCTAAAATAAAGAAAACTATTTAAACCCCGTGACACAAAATGGACAAAAACCCAGAGAGGAAAAGCAAACGAAAGTTAAATATTTCACCCTTTCATAAGCCTCAAGGCAATGCACAAGTACAAATTACTGAATAAAAAAAGCAGTATGCATATCACCCTATTTGCCCCAGTGGTAAGAAACGAAAATGTTTTGGATGGTATCTTCAAATATTATCAACAGATTTGATTTTTCTGTATAAATTAAATTATGAAGGATACCTAGTAAATCCTGCCATTGCACACAAAAAGGAAAAATAAGTACAATATACTACATCACAGAAGACCTCTAATCTCATTCTGAAGTGTACACCATTACTTTTTGCTCTGTAAATCAAAGGCAATCTAGACTTTGCATAATTCAGTCTACATCTTGCAGCCTGCTTCTCTCTAAGGACGTTCTACTTTAATGCACAACACTGACAACTAGAGAAATGGAAACTCCACCCCACGCTCTGAGATGCCTTGCATCAAAACAAACACATTTGAAGGAAGACAAATGCATTTGTGGAAGCTACTGCAGAAAATACAGGAAAAACATCTCACATAGGCATTCCAAGTTCCAGAGACAAATCAAGTTATAACACTTAACGACTAACCTTTCAATTATAACCAGCGCCGTGCATCACTACTCACAGAAAAGATCAAAATGTTACCTTGAGGACCTAAACAATGGCCAACTCAAACTGCACCAATGACAAAGACAAGAGTGCAAAGGAACTTGGCATCACTCAAGACAAAACAGAACAAGAAATCACGTTGTGGTAATGATGTGTTTAGTCATATCCTCCCAGACACATGAAATGCAAAAACAAGATCAAAGTTAAGCAAAATGAAAGGGCTAAAAACCAAAAAACACTACTTTTTCTGCTTAGTTAAACTAAACAGGCTTTTGTTTTTGTACATCAAACCTATATACTTGTATACATGCAAACAAACACATGAACCAGATTATATACTCTTATGGAAACAGTTGATCTGCTTTGGCAACCCCTAACGGGAGTAGCCGAAAGAAAAAGAAGATAAAATATACATTAAGTACTGGACTGTAAACGGGGGTGTGGGGGGGCGGGTGGAGATGTCTGAATCCCACAATGTTGAGCAAATCCTAAAATTTCTTGAGCCCTCAAACTTTCACTGATAAAATACACAACTTCCAGTCTCAAAGCACCTAAACTTAACATCAAAAGTAAAAATAAAAATAGTAGCCCAATGTTCCATTTTAGTTTATATTGTCACAAGTGTTTCACTTACCATTTCTAACCTCTTAGTCAGTATGATGGTGTTCAGCAGTAACAATCTGGACCTCCTTTCTTAAATAACAATGTTAATTTTTTTTAATAGTTTCATAAAAAAAATCCACAATATAATCAACATTAATAATATATCCTAATCCCTGAAAAAAGTAACATAAGCAGCCTGTGATTTCTGCTAACGCTTAATATAGGTAGTCAGTTTTTCCTCACAGTTTATGGGATGTACAGCATTTGCCTTACAATCTAAAAGCAGTATGGAACTTGGCAAGTGGTCTTGTTGGCAAAGGACAAGTCAAAAATTCACAGAAAGACAGAAATCTGTCACAAATGCACACGGTAAAAAGGAAAAAAAAAATATATCCCTCTCCCTACAGAAATGCACAAAATGCACAATAGCTTCAGAACTGTGATACTTAAAAGAATGCCCCTGAATTCTGCCACAGCCATGAGGAAGCTAAAGACTTACATTAGTGTAATGGATAAAGTACATCAGACTCAAGGTGACCAGTTATCCAAGCCTCAAGTCGAGGAAAACTTGGGTATAGGCCTCAACTGAGAGGTGATTAAGCTTCCTTGAAGTACTCTGGAAACCATGCCTTGGAAGTGAGAAGACATGCAACCTATACCTCAACAGCAAGAGGATACTGGACTCTAGCTTCAGTAGCAACTTTACTTTTCCTATACAATCCTTAGCGGCTAAGCAAAACTGAACCGTATGGATCCTTCTAGCAATGAATTGTGAAATGAAAGACAAAAGCAAATGGCACATACACAAACGCAGATCTATTAACTGAATGCTAAATCTTAAAGAGTGCGACAAGAAACTTCAAGTATTAGCAGAAACATTAAGCTGACAGAGGAATAACAATGTAACCAAGGACTAGCACTGCAGACAAAATGTGACTGAAGGCCTACACTCAATTTATATGGTGACTTAATATTAACACGTTAGTAATGAGGTGGCCTAAAACTACAGTGAAAAGACTATCCAGTACTTGCCCCAGACCAATGGAGAAGCTTGTTGGGATGCCTGGGCCCTGCCAAACAATTAAATGACTGGACCAGAGATACCCAGAAGTCTGAAAAGAAAACTTGTGAAAACTATTAAGAGGACAGAACTGCTGAAACCTATAGCACCTGTTCTAGTTGAGTACTGTCCACAGTTTGGCATTCAATTTCATGGATACCCAAAATTCCTGTTATTAGCAGAGGGTCAGGTCTACCCCAAGAAATGGGGTGGCATGAGATTTGTCTTTGTATTTGTCTACATATTCTTTCACACAAATAACTTAATTGGTAAACACGACAGTCCAGCTTAAAGATCAAATCCTAACAATTTAATTATGTCATACAGCAGTACTTACAAAAATTATGACATTGGTTTCACTTTATTTAGCTTCTTACCTCTTCATCAGACTCGAACTGTACATTCACACCATAGGTCTCATCAATGTTGTCATCTACAAGAAGAAGAAAAAAATATTAACAGCACTGTACTACCAATCACTCCCAACCACGCATGTGCATACACGTACACTCAGTTACCCAACTTCTTAATGTAAAGCCCTGCAAAATCCCAACTGATTATGATATCACCCCACAACTAGATACAGTAGCTAAATATGACCCCCCCCCAAAAAAAAAAAATTCAACATTCTGCAGGATAATCTTAATAAATTATAACAAAGATGATCCTAGGTGCCCCTGACTTCAGTCTCATTTACATCACACCTTGATTATAGGCAGCAGCTACATACATTTTATGGATCCAACTAATATATGGATAAGACAAGTTCAGCAAGCCAGCCTCAATTCAGTTAACACTGATGCTGTCTTTCTGATCAAAAATATTCCTTCTCATCTATCCAATTATCCACAACTGAGTCCTATCAAAAGCCTATATAGCTAACTGTAATATCATCATACTTCAGATAAAGAAAATTACTCCTGCTTTGTAGCAATCTTGATGGAGGGGGCCTTTTTTTGTTTACCCACCTCCTACGACCGCCAGTTTTGCTAAACAATGATAAAGGAAATGGGCCTTTAAATGTCAAATCTAGTCATCTGTCCTTGCTCCTCACTTCAACAGCTTCCATGCTCCTGGTTCTAAATTAGAATCAATGTGAATGGCAATATACTCACTTTCAAGTAGCCATTCTAATAAAAAAACAACTTGATCATAGCATTCCCATATTTTCATGTTCTACTTGCCACTTCTTGCTAGCTCTGGACCCTCTGCTCAGTTACAAAACTTCTACAGCAAGATGCAAAGGTGAGTGTTGCCCCTTCAGCCCTAGACACCAAGGAGACAGTCCAAGGCATTTACAACTTATGAAGTAACAAGAGTCCTTATGGTGCATGCAAACAAAATAACCCTGCCCCATTTCCATGCTGTAAGTGCATTACCTCACAAAACTCAACACATTTTGGGCCACACCATTAAAAGTACAAAATTCCTCATGCAAGCTCCTCAGCAAACATGTCAAGTACAAAAGTGCCCTACTATTGACTACAATGTCAGCTTCACAAAGCTACACAGGTAAAAATGGCCATTATTTAATTAATTCATTTATTTGCATTTGTTTACTGGGGATAGACCATCTGTGTAGTGTCCCCTTCCTTGAAGACCCGGGGAGAAAAGCTCCCCACAAATTATATAAACAATGAAATGCTCTACACTGTAATAATATAAAACAAAACAAAGAAAAAGAAAAGATGTACATTAACATAAAACAGTAATAACAGTTACCACACTGTTGGTTTTGGTTTACATCTGGAGATATACAGATAATATAATACAATGACAGAAAAAAGGGGGAAAAGAAATGAAAATGAAAAGAATTAATGAGCTTTTACCCTGGGGCAGAGCATGAGGGGACTCCTGCATGGTCAATTAGGAATGGCTTAATTCTATAGTGTGTGCTGAGTTTTTGGAGAGTTACTGTTTATTGTTAAAATATTCATTACATTAGGGAGCCTCTGCCAAGGACTGTCCGACATCTAGCTAATATACCAAAGCCTTAGGTTGCTTTAAGGTACGCCATACATCACACACATGCCCCTAGTGTAGCATAAGGCATAAATGGACTTACCATCCTCAGAACTGAGAGTCTCAGTAAGAGCACCAGTCTGGGGGGGGGGGGTTAGTAGTACATTCAGAAGACAAAAGGACTAGAGAGTGGCAGGTGGGAAAGAATACTCGAACAGTGAAAAGAAGGACATCTACTGTTATGATAAGATTTTACACAACTGTACTGTCCTTCCATCTCACTGATGCAGTATTCATTACAATAGCGACAGTGCCAAAGCTCAGAAAGAAACTTTGGAAGAGGAAGGACCAGCAGTGTCCTCTAGGAAGCCATGAAGAATGGCCCTAGAAAATCCAGCTCTAGCTCTGGAGATTCCATCCAACTTTTAGTGCCTAGTAAATGTATGTACAGAAGTCCAGGTAGCTGCCTTAAGAAGAGAGTTAGTATTCAAACCCTTGAATAAAAGCACCAGAGTTCACAGCTCTAACAGAATAAGGAAGGCTCTTCTCATGAAAGAAATAACAAAAATAAATAAAAAGTGGGCAAATGAATAGACTGACGACTCATTCATCACCTTGGGCATAAAAGAGGGACTGGTATGCAACTGGTTTACCAAGAAAATGAGACTCTGAGGCACAAGTCTGCGTAGCCTTTGCAGAAAGAACCTGCATGCCACCCTTTTTACCCTCATGAGGAGGACAAGACCGTCTACAAACAAAAGCTGACTTACTGGGGTAATTTCTCTGACATTTAGGCACAGGAGAGACAAATGCATATTTAAGTTTCTGTAAAGCCTTGTCCTTGTCCTGAAGGGACGTAAACATAGCAGAAGCAACTTCACCAAACAAGTGTTTATTATCATGAGGGGTATCCAATAGCCTTAATATTATCAGGCAAAGGTTGAATCCGAAGCCAAGAATACCTCTTCATCACTGACCCAAAGGCAGCAGCCCAAGAAGAAGCATCTGCTGCATCATAACTACACTTGATGGAACAATGAGCCACCTGGGAGGAAGTCCCCAACAGGGAAAGGGCAGAAGTTTTACCTCTCAGCGTCTGGAATATGAGAAATAACCTGACAGGCCTGGGATAGGAGAGCCAGCACATACTTGGACATATGGGTCTGATAATTAACAGCCCTAACAGCCAAGATAGGAGAGATATAAACCTTATTGCCTAGTCTTTCCATGGTCCTGCTATCTTTATCAGAGGACAGTAACTTGGGAGAAGGAAGCAATTGAGAGGGCTTGTCAAATGCTACAGACACCACTGAGGGGTCAGCAGAAGGACACTTGTACAAAAATTTAAAGTCCTCAGGCATCCTATAGAATCTATCAGGTTTCTTGGGAGCAGGGAGCAGAAATTCTGGAGCCTTAAAAGCATTGGAAAATGCATCCAACAAGGCAGCCAGAACAGGAGGAAGAACTGAAGGCCTAGGAGAGTCCATCAGTAGCAATTCATCATATCTTTTTTGTACCCCAGAAACATTCCGGACCCATCTGAGGGAGCGACGTCCGAAGGTCCTGCAGCAGATAAAATAGAAGGCCTTGATGGCTCCCCATGGGAGTCCGTATCGGCCATCGGTTCAGAAGTGGCGGACGACAGGGGCTGCAAAAGCGCCTCACTGACGACAGCCGAACCGGACGCTGGCTCCAGCTGCAAAGAGTCCTGTTTGGACCTCGGAGGCCTGTCCTTGTCTTTGCGCTTCTTTTGAATTCCGGTAGTGTCCGACGACATTCTATAATTGAAGCGTCTGCCAAAGTAATTCAGAGCCCAGTCGTACCTGCGCTTGATAGTACAAGAATTGAACCTGGCACAGAACCGACAACAAGAAACGTCGTGGTCAGGGCCTAAGCAAGGTAGTCAGTAAGAGTGGAAATCTTTATGAGGTATTTGTTTTCCACACGTAATACAATTATTAACTTTTTCTGACATCGGAGGAACAAGAAAAAGATTCCCCAACGGGGTGCTTAGCTTTGAGAAGAGAAGTAAGAACTTCGGACCGACAACAACCAAAAACGCCGTTCGAAAATCGCCAATCAACGACTTGCGAGCTGCTTTCCACCGCACGCCAAGAAAGACTGGCGTCGGCTGAGGGCTATGTACCACAGCGTACTGACGTCAGGGTGCTAGCTTGTACAGCAGACACCGGACCCAGACTTTGGGATTCTGGCCGACCTCGGGCTGCCTGCCAGCAGGAGCACCCTACAGTTATGACTGCAACAGTGAAACACGATGAACATCTCCATCATCCTGGAGATAGTGGCCCCAACATAAATCTCTTCAAAGTGAGTGAGTATCAGGATTGGTAGATTCCTCTTCCTCTGATACATAATCAGGAGGAGAGGGAATATCAGAAGACTAAGCAATGGATCCCTTATCAGAATCTAGTTCCTCCTCAGAAAAATCTTGGTCCCCTGGGTCTTTTTAATGACGTAGAGGACCAAGGAAGAGCTGGAACAAACTCACAGAGGAGGTTTCAGTGCCATCAAAGCAATAAAAGTACAGTTTTGTACCTACCATAAATGTAGATGTTAGAGTGCTAATACAGCTGCAGTCATAACAGATGGGTTCTCCTGCCGTCAGGCGGGTCCTCGGTCGGCCGAATTCCAAAGTCTAGGTCCGGCGTCGGTTGTCGTCGCTTCTTCCCTGACGTTAGTGCGCCAGGGGTATAAAATAACCAGCCAACGCCATTTTCTTCAGTTTTTCTTGCCCCAGATGTCAGGTGCCCCCAGAAGGAAGGCAATACATAAATTTGTGTGATAAAGCAATGCAAAATAATCAAAATACAGTACTGCAAGCAAATACATCAAGAATGAATACCCCAATCAGGTAGCATGAGGAGGTGTTAGCCACCTGTCCCAAGAGGGGAAGGAGGGAGGGAAACCTGGACTGCAGCTGTATTAGCACTCGAACATCTACATTTATGGTAGGTACAAAACTGAACTATGTTCATCGTGCATACAGCTGCAGTCATAACAGATGGGTAGAATCCCAAAGCTAAGAAAGGGATGGTAGGCACTAGGTGGAACTAGGAGGAACCAGAATGCCCTGCAAGACAGCAGTGGCAAAGCCCGCTCTAGATTTGGAGTATAATGGAAGGTGGTAGTGCTTGGAGAAGGTATGCACAGAACTCCAAGTGGCTGCTTCCAAAATATCTTGGGTAGAAACTCCTCTGAGAAAAGCTGAAGAGGTAGCCGTGGCCCTTGTGGAGTGAGATCTGATGCCTATAGGTACAGTTTTGCCATGAAAAGAATAGCAAAAGCGTATGCAGTGGGCTATCCATTTTGAGATTGTCTGTTTGGAAATTGGCTTTCCTTGAGCTCCTATAGCATAGGACACAAAGAGCTGATCTGATTTCCTGAAAGGCTTTGTTCTGTCCAAATAATAACGCAGTTGTGTGTGGATGTCCAAGGAATGTAGTAATCTCTCCCCTTTGTTTTGAGGATTAGGATAAAAGGTAGGTAAGTGTATAGCCTGATTCAAAGCTACCCTGGATACCACTTTTGGCATAAAGGACTGATTGGTTCATAAGGAAACTCTGTCCCGATGGAATATGATGAAAGGCTGCACAGCCATGAGAGCTTGTAGTTCCGATACCCTACGAGCTGAGGTAATAGCCAGAAGGAAAGCTGTTTTCCAGGACAAATATTGCAAATCTGATGAGGCAGCTGGCTCAAAAGGAGGCAAGGTCAGCTTCTCTAGAATGAAATTGAGATCCCAAGCAGGTATTGGCTGTTTCCTTGGGGGTTTTAGATTCTTAGCCCCTCTGAGGAACTGTCTTAAGAGGGGGTGAGAGAATAAAGGTGGATCAGTGTTGTATTCTGCAGAAATGGCCGAGGCATGGATTTTGATGGAGGAGAAAAAGTCCACTGCCTAGCATCTCAGCTATATACTGTAATATTTGAGGTAAATTCAGTTTTCCAGGATCCTGGCCCTTTTTCTCATTCCAGACACAAAACCGTTTCCATTTTGCGGAGTAAGCTTTTCTGGTAGACGGCCTTCTGGCCTCCAAAATGACATCCTGCACTTCCTTGGAGAGTAGGGTCTGTTGTGATGCTAAGGAATCTTCCATGCGGCTAGACTGAGTGTTTTTAGCTGACTGTGAAGAGTTTTGAAGCTGTGCTGAGTCAGAAGAAGATGCATTAGAGGCAGGGTCCATGGTGGGGAATGCGTCAGGCTCCTCAGAAGAGGGTACCAGTGTTGTCTTGGCCAGTCTGGAGCAATGAGAATCATCTTTGGTCTGTCTGCTCTGGTTTTTAATAGAACTTTGGGCAGCAGAGGAAGAGGTGGGAAGGCATAAACTGTCATTGATGTCCAACTGAAAGAGAGAGTGTCCACTCTCCAGGCCTTTGGATGAAAAATCCTTGAGCAGAATTTTGTCAATTGGTGATTTTCGTGGGAGGCAAAGAGATCTATGTCTGGCCTTCCCCATGCTTGAATTATCTCTGTAAAAACTTGAGGATGCAACTTCCATTTGTGTGGATCTGTCATATTTCTGCTTAGGTTGTCTGCCAGCGTGTTTTCCTTGCCTGGCAAGTACTGTGCTTGTAGTTAGATTTGTAAGTCCAGGACCAGGTTCCAAAATGACATGGCCAGTCTGCATAGTGTGTATGAATGGGTTCCTCCCTGTTTGTTTATGTACCACATTACTGTGGTGTTGTCCGTCCTTATCAATAGTTGACCTGGTTGCAGGAGGTCTTTGAAAGCTATAATAGCATTTATTACTGCTAGCATTTCCTTTTGATTGATATGTAGGTGCTTTTCTTTTTGGGAACATTTGCCCTGAATGCACCGATCTGTCATGTGCGCCCCCCAGGCGTAGTCCAAGGCATCTGTTGTGATAACTTGATTTGCTTGAGGCTTGCTGAATGGGAGACCTTTGTTTGCTTGGCATGCTTGAGCCCACCACAGAAATTCCTTTTGAAGACATGGAATTAGTGGTATTACGGTTTCCAAACTGTGGCTGTGTTGAGGCCATAGGTTTTTCAGGTACCATTGAAGTTTTCTCATATGCAGCTTCGCACATGGGATTAGTAAGATGCAAGATGCCATGAATCCCAGAGCCTGCAGGATTTTCCTTGCAGTCAGCCTGGTGCAATTTGCTAGTGTTCTGAAGTATTGAGTTAGTTGCCCCTGCTTCTCTGGCGTGAGGTAGGCCATCTGGGTGTTTGTGTGCAAGTTGGCACCCAGGAAAATTATTTTCCGAGAGGGTATTAGCCTTGATTTCTTTTTGTTGACTGTGCATCCCAGAGAATTCAACAACATTATTACATAAGCCAGATGTTTCAGAAGAATGTGCTTGCTGTCCGCTTGGATCAGACAGTCGTCCGAATAGGGGTATATTTGTATCCCTTGAAGTCTGCAGTAGGCAATTACTGATGCCAGACATTTTGTGAATACTCTGGGCGCAGTAGATAAGCCAAAGGGCAACGCAGAGAATTGATAATGGGTTGAACCTGCAAGAAATCTGAGGTATCTTCTGCAATTTTGTCTGATTGGGACATGCAGGTATGCCTCCTTGAGGTCCAATGTTACCAGCCAAGACTCCTTGCCCAGCATGGGAAGAAGCTGCTGTAGAGTGAGCATCTTGAATTTTGGTACGAGTAGAAATGTGTTAAGAATGGATAGGTCCAAAATAGGCCTCCAATCTTTTCCCTTCCTTGGTACCAGGAATAGTCTGGAATAAAAACCTTGACCTTGTTCGTGCGTAGGTACCTCTTGAATAGCTTTCATGTCTATGAGATCTGAAATTAGTCTTTGTGCCTCTGCCCTTTGATTGTGTGGCAGGTTTGGCATGCCTCTCATTTTTGGAAGGGTGTGAAAATGGAATCTGTAGCCTCTGTTTATAATGTCCAGGATCCATTTGCCTTTTGTGACAATATGCCAATTTTTTGAAAATAATGCCAGTTTTCCGCCTAATGGTGCTGTCATTTGAGTCTTGCTTGGCATGCAAAGGGGAAAGTCATTGGGCTTGCTTTCTGAATGGTTGTGAGTTATCCTCACCACCTCTTTGCAGAGGAGCTTGCCATTGTCTGCCTCTAAACGATCCTTGGGATTGCCCTCTGCCCCTCGGGCGTCTGTATCTACCTCTTTGGGGTCTGTCCGTGGCTGGAAAGGACCAATTTTTCTAAGGCAAATTTCTACTGAAACGTGGGGGTTGTAACTGTAGAAAATCTTTCACTGTTTGCATTGATTTAGCCTTTTCCTCCATTTTCCTTAATACCTCCTCAGCATTAGCACCAAATAATACATCCTTTTGTAGAGGGGCATCTAGTAATTTAGCTTTGACATGATCTGGTAAGGTTGGTTCCTTGAGCCAGGCATGCCTACGTATGACTGATCCTGTAACAGCAGCTCTACACGAGGCCTCTAGAGCATCAAAACCACATTGTAAGGTATGTTTACCCACTTGTTCTGCACTATGCATCAAATCCTGCAACTCCTTCAAGTCTGGTTGTTCAGGTTGTGACATTTTACTTCTCAATTGTGATAACAAAAACTGTTGGTACTTCAGCATATGGAACTGACAGTTTAATGCCCGCATGGTTAAGGTGGCAGAGGTATATACCTTTTCTCCCCACCTTTCTAAGGATCTGGAATCTCTCTCGGAAGGTAATGGATGTTTAGCAGTGGAGGCCTTAATTCCCTTGGGTCCCTGTGAGATAGTTTCTGGGTCAGCAGCATAGCTTTTGTATAGAAATTGGTGTGAGTCAGGAACCCTGTAGTACCTGTCAGGCTTGACTGGAGCTGGAGGTAGAGAATCCGGTTTAAGGCAGGCCTCAGAGTACACATCATCTAGTATGTCCAAGACAGGAGGTATAGCTGGAGGCCTGTGCTGAGGTAGCAGGAGAAATTCACTAAGCCTTTTCTTGGAATCTGAATAATCTTGGCCTTCCCAGTGGAAGTGTTCCCTTAAGGTATGCAAAGTTTCCCCAAATGAGTAATCCTCTGGGGGGAAGACAGAGGGAATGGACTCCTCAGCATCAGAATCTTCAAAAGGGGAGTAAGAATGTTCCTGTTCATCAGAGTGCTCGGAAATAATGGAGCCCTGATCAGAGGAGGGGGATTCTTCCTCCACTCTGGGCCTTTGTCCGGGGGTTGAGAACCCCTGATAAGAGTAATCAAATCCTCAGCCATTTTAAGCATCTGTTTTTTAGGCATGGGGCCTGGAGATGGGCCCTGTGTAGCTTCTCTCAGACTGCATGGCTGCTATAGACTTAGTGTAAGCCTTGATGGAAAAAGAAGAGGAAGGTCTGAAGACACCTTGAGAGGAGGTAGACCTGTCCACATTTTGAGATTCACCACCAAGAGTGGCTTCGGTATCTGTAGTCGGGGTGTGGGCCAAGGAGCCTGCGACCTCGGGCACAGGAGACACCACCAATATAGTGTAGTCGGTAGTCAGGGGCTGCGTAGGCGCCTCGCTGAGAACCGGACCACGTGGAGTCGGCTTTGGCGTGGTGTCGGTAGAGGCCGCGGACCTCGTGTGTCGGTCCTTGTCTTTGCGTTTTTTAGACAAAACTGGAGTCGGAGTATCTGACGACATAATATAGTTAAATTTTTTGCCAAAATAATGCTGGGCGAACTCCGCCCGACGCTTAATGGTGCGTTTGTTGAAGGTAGCACAAAAGCGACAGACCGAGACGTCGTGGTCTGGGCCTAAACAAGGAATACAGAGGGAATGGAAATCCTTATGCGGTATTTGCTTCCCACATGAAATACAATTATTAACTTTGTCTGACATCGGTCTGAGGCAAGAAAAGTTTCCCCAACTGGGTACTTAGCTTTCAAGAAGACTTCGGTTACAAAATTTTCATAATTTCAGGAGCTAACCAACCGGCACTTGCGAACTGCTTCTGCTTCGGGCACCGCGCGGCAAGAAAGACTGAAGAAAATGATGTTGGCTGGTTATTTTATACCCCTGGCACACTGACGTCAGGGAAGAAGCGACGACAACCGACACCAGACCTAGACTTTGGAATTCGGCCGACCGAGGACCCGCCTGACGGCAGGAGAACCCATCTGTTATGACTGCAGCTGTATGCACGATGAACATCAACCCTTGAGTGAAGGACTGACATTCACTCTGTGGATCATTTAGGAACAGGAGAGTATGCTTAGTTTTTTTTGCTTTTTTTTAATAGGACATCTGCCTTACAAAATTTGGAAGGGTCTGACCCAGGACAGCATTCATAACATCTGAGGAACTCCCTTAGACTCATTGGAAATAATCAGCTGTGGTTCCCTCAAGTCTGAAGCAGACGTCTGTAATGTCTCCTCAGGCGTAGTTAAAGTTATCCCTGCCAGCCTACAACCCGGTCGCAGTAGAGGAATCCAACAATAAAATCAGGTGAACCCCCTGGGAACTCGCTCATCTCTGGAAAGACGTCTGGCAGAGGCTGAACAGCAGAAAATTCCAGCCTAGGCTTCTTGGCCTTCACTAAGGCTGTCCCTCAGAGCGGGAAGTTCCCATCATTGTACCCTTTTCAAAGAGCTTAAGATGATGTTTTTCAAGATGAAATGCCAAATAACAGTGTCTACTACAAAGGGTTTTAGATACAAAGGCCTGACTGATAGAACAGAAGTATGGTCGTGTAAGGCGCCAAAGCAAAACAGACAATGTTTTTGGTGGTCTTTATAGGGAATTTGTCTCCCACATTGGCATTTACCTTCTTGGGTGACATAAAACCCCCACAAGCAGCAATAAAAAGAAAGATAAGTAAATCAGAACCCCAACAGGACACTTTTCTACAACGGCTCTGTGAACAAGCAATGGAAGTGGCATTCATACTCACTATCAACAGACGGCGTTCTGACTGGCAGCAAAGAAGTTGTGAGGACAGCACTTCCAGATGCCACCTTTATGCCCTACGCTATGTGAGAAGCATAACTATGACATATGGCGTACCTTAAAGCCACCTAAAGCTTTGGTATACTGGCAAGACATTAGGCTAAGCCTTGGCAGAGGATCTCTAATGTAATGACTACTGCAAAAAGCGACAAGGAAGGACACCAAAGGGGACATCAACAACTGTGGGCAACACAAAGGTATCAAACTCCTATCACATTGCATGAAACTTCTGGAGAGTGCAACTGATAAATGAATATGCAGAATAGTAGAAAGTAAGACAACAGCTAAGCAGTTTGGATTCAGATGAGGATGCAGGACAACTGTTTCAATGTTTGTAGTGAGCAAAATAGTGGAAAAGCTACAGATGAGGAAAAAGTTAAACTGGCCATTTCTAGACCTAGAGAAAGCATATGAAAAGGTCCCAAGAATGCTGATTTGAGCATTCCTGAGGCAGTTTAGTCCCAGAAGCATTAGTAGAATTAGTGCAAGATATGTACAAGGACCCAATGACTGAAGTATGAACAGTTTTCAGTCTCACAGTGGAATTCCCAGAGGAAATGGGTGTACATCAGGGTTCGCTTTGAGCCCAATGTTACTCATAATGGTGACAACACTACATCAAACAAGTTGTAGAGGAAAGAACAAAGCTGATGATTGCAGATGTCATGCCATTACAGTAAGACTCTAAGCAAGAACGTCAGCAAAGGAGAGGGGAAATGGAATGCAAAAATGAAGGAACCAGACTACCGATAAAACAGTTGTAATGGCAGCAAACGGGGAAATCAGAAGAAGCTAAAAATTGAGATAAAAGATAAAACAGTGAAACAGGTTAACCACTTCAAGTAACTGGGAGGGATGGTGGTGGTGCAGAAGGGAAGTATGAATGAGGAGGTCAAAGCCAGAATTAAAGGGGCTGCAGCCAACTGTAAAGTCACACATTCTGCTTTCCCAATGGCAGCTCACCTAAACTGAGGCCTTCTCCAGCTCATCCGATAACCACACCAAAACTGGACAACTACAATTCTAACATGTTCCATGTCTCAGTCTACCACTTAAAAGCAATCATTGTCCTGCAACCTAATCTCTCCTAGTTTCACAGCAATACCTCACTATTGTTTCCAACCTTTCACTTGAATAAAACCTCATACAAACGTATCCTGGTATCCTCACCTAATTAACCAAGTTTCATCTGCCTCCTGTTCCCTCAGTGGAAAACAGTCCAGTACTGCCGGATGTCATTCTCCTTAGTGAAATGCGGTACCATGTAAGCGACCTCACCAGACAGCAATCCTACACTGCCAGCTGCTCCTTCCTCACTACAGATATAAATAAATACTCTCCTCACTCAAGAGCAGTCCAGCACTGCCAATTTCCACTCAGCAGTCTTGCAGTTATACCTCTCAAATGTCCAGCATTTCACTTCATATTTTCTGATCTGTCTAGCAAAATGTATGGTTTCCTGGAAAACATTTGGGGCCTGGTCACTATATATACAAACTTTGGTGTGAGACACTATATCCTTCAGAATACACATGCTAATGCCAAACTTATTTTAGCAGATTTTTAAGCCTGTAAGAGCACTATTTAAAAATAAGTCCCTGATCGTGGGCTTTGTCCAAAATTCTTGCGCTATGAGATTCAGACACACACCTGCACTGCCAATTGCCACTCAACAGTCTTATATCACAAGATGATGTTCCTCTCATAATCTCAGTTCAGCAGTACCAGATGCTACTTACCTCAGCAAATGGCATTCCCCCCCAAACACCATCCACTCTGCACCTTTCAACTGCACCCCCCACCTCCAGTCAATACTCCCTTCACCATACCGCAGTCCCCTACCACCAGTTACCAGTCTCTTCAGTCTATTGTCCCTCATCACCAGTTGCTGCTGGATGGAGGAAAAGTCAACACTGTCAGGTACTGCTCATTCTTACACTGCCAACTGCGGATTCCTTCTTCCAGTAGCCATCACACACTGCCAAATGCCACTACCCTCATCTGAAGGTATTCCGCAACCCCCACAACCTCTGGACTACAGTCTTACACCACTAGGCTCAATATGTGATAAACAGTTAACACTGGTTCCATCACTGTTTGATCCTCTTAACCAAACAGCACTTGCACATCAGCCATCCCCTCAACAGACAATTCCGCAGCCATTAATTTTGTACTGCCATATCACAGTCCCCAAACAGAAGGGTGTCCTGCAAAGGAAGTACCTCAGTCTCTCAACTAACAGCAGTCGTTAAGTAGCATTCCCGGGGCCTATGCCCAAATAACAGCCCCAAAGCACCTCACCAAACTTTCCACAATAGGAGATCCACAGTACCATTACCCCTCTCACTCACCAACCAACTTGCAGCTCCCATTGTATTGTGAGAACCCAGCCTCAATCCCAAAAGCAGTCCTACATCACCAAATGCTAGAACTTCACCTAATGGCAGTCCTGGAATGCTGCACCACAGTACCACACTCAATGAAAGTCCCAAAGTGTTATGCCCCAGTACAATAACGTTATAGAATCCCAACCCCTCACATGAAAGTCTCAGACTACAACATCACACTCAAATGTCAAACGGTAGCTCAAAGCACCACAATTCACAGTCCCTCAATGTCTCTTCCACGGTTCCATAATGCAGTCTCTTGCTGGTGACAGTTCCACACGAGCTTAAGTTCTTCTCTCAAAGACAATAACACTTGCAATCCTTCACCACATAGTAATTCCCAATGCTCAGAGTCTACATCCACTGAAAGTGTAAAAAACAGTTAAAAAATTATATAACACACCTCAGGCCTAATAATGATATGAGCACAAGATATTTCAAAATACTGGTGCATTAATTCATAAAGCAAACTAAAAACTTCTTCCCCAGTTGTAGCTTATGAATATGTAAGTAACACACACACACACACACACACACACACACACACACACACACACACACACACACACACAATCAAAATGTCAAACCCTAAACCACAAAATCAGTAAACTTAAGTTTGAAAAGAACACGAAAACCACATCTTTATTTCCGGGGTGGGGGGAGCAAGCCCCCTGCTAATTACATTTATCAAGCTTCAAGAAAGTACAGTGGGTAAAGGTGTTCTCAATCACCTCAGGGGAAAAAAAAAACACACACACATACACCACCATATAAGCATGTATACGCGTGTGTGTGTGTGTGTGTGTGTGTGTGTGTGTATATATATATATATATATATATATATATATATAGATATATATATATATACACATATATATACATATACATATACATATATATATATATATATATATGTACACACACACAAAAAAACTTCTACAGCTAGAACCAGTAATTGAGCACGCTTTCTTTCTTTTAATATGCAAGAACGTCTTCAGAAAAAAGAAGGTACAAAGAAAAATCATTAATATATACTACATGTCATATGGCAATAAAGCAGTAAAACAGTAACAGCCAATGAAATAATCATATCCCTCCTTTAAATATGCACATATCCTTATATGGTAATGAAGTCACCTGAAAAATCATGTACAATATACAGCATACAGCAAACTAATGA